>NC_084821.1:10365325-10565325 GCF_958449725.1 Rosa rugosa
CCAACTGCTATTGATTTTATAGAATGCTTACACTGTCCTACCGGTAGATCGATCAACGGACTAATATAGTGTTTCAGTTCAACTGTGGCAGGCGGGCTTAGACTATTCTCGAGCCAACCTATCCATTCCTTGGTTGGCAAAAGATCTCCCGATCGAGAAGGATTTTTTCTGCTTAAAGAACTCACCGGGCACTATGCTCTTTGGTCCTGTACTCTTATTCGTTGCAGTATCTTGAGTCACAACAGAGGATGCACAGGATATATCAGATATGCCTGCATCAACATCGTCACCACAAGATTCACCCTCTTCTTGAACAGTTAAAGGTCTACCAGCTTACATCCTCTGATAACATTTTCTCTAGCATTGCCGGCACCAGTCTACAACGACCAATAAAAAAGAATAACTAATAATAAATCCGGCACCCAGCAATGCAAACGAAAATATAGGATATAGACTAGTTTATGGGTTTTAAAGATTAAAAACAATACATATATATTATCTTCCTATCTAGCGAATTGCAACTAACAATTTCTTTTTTTTTTTTTTTTTTTTTTTTAAAGAACCAGCTTTTTATTAACGAAGCAAAAAGCAAACCAACAATTACTATCAGACAAAAAACTAAGAACATCAGAATCCTGTGGTGTCTGTCACTTGTGCTAAATAAAAAAGGCCAGAGAGAATGTTTCCTAAATGCCTAGAAATAAAGGAAGGAAAAACAGACATACAAAGGTTAGAGGAATAATAACAAAATTATCTAAGAGCCATTAAGAACAAAAACTGGATTTTTTTTTTTTTCCTTCTCTTTTGATCTTTAAATTACTACTTTCTTCTTTTTCTTCACATGAAGATGTAAAACTATGGCCTCTACCCTCTCCCCACCCCGTCTGTGCCAAATGAGCCAAGAAAATAGTTGCAAGATAGTAGCCCAACTGTAAGTGGCTGCTAGGTGTCTAAAACAACCTTCAAATCATGTCAAAAATATTTAATAATTTAAAGTGACAGAATGATTCACAGAAGTGGAACCGAAAGAACCTAACTAGATTCAACCAGATATTACCAATGCAACTACCTGAAACAATATATTTGCAAAATCTCTATCATTCCCCCGCAACATCACCTTTCATCACAAGTTCCAATTTGGTAGTAATATCTGGTTGAATTATCTGGTTAGGCAACATCACCAAGAAGATATTACCAATGCAACATCACCTTTCATCACGAGTTCCAAAGGACATTACTACGAGAAGGGTCAAGGCATAAACTTCTTAAAGCAATAAAGCAACATATTAAGCCCTTAAAGCACTAATTTTACTCCACCAAACTTCACTTACCAGCTCTTGGCTTGTTCAAAAATGGTTACAGAAGAAGCAGGTTCTCTGTAGAAGTTTGTAAAGTCCACTGAACAACAAGGGAATATAGACGGGCAAAACGATGTCAACCAGGCAATTAAACGCACTCTGACGACATGTTTTGCAACTGCATAAATAATAAAGAAAGAACTCAGTAAACAATAAGTTTAAACATCAATATTTGAAATATGAGAAATGCACCTACCAAAGATCTGCTACTTCAAAAGTAGAACAAAGAGAACTGGGTAAGAGCAAGTCCAGCGGTATCACTTTGCCCGGGCAAAGTGAGGGAATGATGATGTGTTGACCAGCCATTGTCAAAAACACTCCTCCACCGGTTGTGTTTAGACCAACCAAAAGATGGCTTTTGATGACCCAGGCCAAGGAAAAGGGCAAGGCTGTGACTTTTTTCTTGCCCAAAGTCATGGAGCTGCCAGCGCTGCAGGACAGGAGAACGTGGGTGACATCAGGAAGGCTGCGAAGAGACAGACGCGGCTAAATCCAAGGGTGGAAGACACTGACCAATCCAGAAGCGCCACGTGGCCGACCTGCAGCAGAAGTTTGTCGCGTAGCGACATTGAGTGGGCGGCAGGACACTTGGCATCGAACCATTGGCTTCTTAAGTGATTTTGATTCCAACGGTCCTTTAATCTGGGCCGTTGGTTTCAATTGAAACAGTAATCCAACGGTAATGACCCAATAGTAAAATTTATGAACAGTAAAAGATGAACAGTGTTGCCCGGTCAAGAAAAAAACGGGTGGAAACCCATGTCCAGTGGCAGTGAATAGTAACTTGACTGGTCGAATTCTTGACTTCTCGACTTTGCCTTTTCTTGACTACGAGTGAACTTGCTCTAACAATGCATATCTGGTAAACTTTATTCTATGTCAGATCATTGAATCTCCAACCCCACTTTTGCGACAATTCAAATAGGCAAATGGGGGATCAATTAAGCCAAAAGAATCTTCAAGTATGTACAAATATAATCGAATTAACAAAATATGACAGTCACACTAGTCATTTTCGACTACCATAGTTCTGATATGCCTTTGGCCTTACATTTAAGTATAAGCTGAACGTAAGTGAAAAAGAAAAAAAAAAGGGGAACCCGTCAGACAACCAAGCGACCACCCCAGTGTTGACCATGATGTAAAAGTCGTGTTGACCTTGCTGTTAGTCACTGTAACAGATTCCAGAAGCTCCCAATGAGTGTGTGACACGTGGTTCCATCCAGCTATTTCCAACTATCAAGTTTGTTAGCTAGTTAGTTTTCTTGTGGTGTGTATAAATAGGTGGACCGATTCTTTTTGTCTAGATTTTGGTTAATTGAAATACAGCTCCTAATCTTTTCTCGATTCTTCTCTCTCAATTTCTGTGTGATCTTTGTAAACCCTAGCTCATCTCAGCTGCCATGGCTATCATGGTATCAGAGCTCCATAGCTCCTGGACCTGTGAGTCATGCTTCCGCACTCAAGGTTAATTGATTCTCTGTCACTTGTATACTCAGATTCAGCTTAAGTTCTGGTGCGAGTTGCAGTTTGGTCATCTTCGACTTCAACTTGGATTTGTGGCTTTGATCTTCATCGAAGCTTGGTTTTGGTTTTCATATTCTCCTCAGGTGATTCGATCTTGATCTTGTTTCTTAGAACTATGAACTTTATGAGTTTGAGATTTCTAGTAAAAATTGAAGCATCTAGAGTAAATCAAAGCAAATCGGAGTAAACTTGGAGCAGTTAGAGCAATTCTTGAGCAAAATCTTGTGTATTTGAGCCTTATAGCAAATCTGGAGTATATAGAGCAAATCAGAGTAACAATTGAAGCCTATAGAACAATTCTCGAGGCAAAATCTTGTGTATTTGAGCCTTATAGCAAATTTGGAGTATATATATAGAGCAAATCAGAGTCAAATTGGAGCCTATAGAACAATTCTCGAGCAAAATCTCACTGCAAACTGTGCATACTTCAAGATTATAGAGCAAAACTGCTATCCACATGTGATATCTGTGTCGAAATTGATGCAATTAGTGAGCAAAGTAAATTTTGAGCTGATTTCTCTCTACTGTGTGTGATTATGAGTGTTTTGATTCAAGTAATATTGTTCTTGAAGTGTAATGCTGCAATTTGCTACAAACAGAACTTTATTTAGTAAGAACTCTTTGCAGTAAAACATAAAGGTTACAGATGGCTCCTCAAGGTGTAACTACTCCTAGTCTTTCTCACTCTGATGTTCATTCTTTACTGAGTATCATAACTATGCGACTTGGAGAAAGAAACTTCATCAAATGGAGTTTTCAGTTCCAGTCTACACTTGCTGGAAATGGATTGTTTGGTTTTTATGATGGCTCAGAAGTTGCCCCTCCTCGATATGTTCTTACTTCTGAAGGTGAAGTCACTAAGGAAGAAACTGCAGCCTATAGAGCATGGAAGCAGACAGACATGGCTCTTCTTAGTCTACTCATGGCCACATTGGATGAAGATATTGTAGATGTGATAATAGGTTGCAAAACCTCTAGACAAGCTTGGATTTCTCTTCAAGAATGTTTTTCTGCTGTGTCAAGAGTGAGTATAATGCAGCTTAAGACTGAGTTACAAACACTTCGCAAGGGGAGTGAGACAATTGAGAAGTATCTGCAACGTGTGAAGAATGCTCGAGATCAGCTCTTATCAGTAGGAGTTTCTATTCCAGAAGAAGACATTATCATTGTCATCCTGAATGGTCTCCCTGATGAATACTCCACTGTTAGAACTGTTGTTGAAGGCAAAGAAACACCTATTTCTCTTCGAGATTTGAGGTCTCAGTTGCTTGCTGCAGAAAGAAGAATTGAAGGAAGTTTTTCTCTTTTGTCTACCATAAGTGCTATGGTAGCTCAAGGAGGTGAGACAAGGACTGGAGAAAGAGATGGAAGTGGTAAAGGCTGGGATAACAAGGGTGGAGGAAAAAATAAAGATGTTAAATATAATGGGAATGGTGTTGAGTGTTCTGTATGTGGTAAAAAGGGTCATACTGTGGACACATGCTTTCGTGTTCATAAATGCCAAATATGTGGCAAACATGGTCATCTTACAAGTACTTGCTATCAGAACCCTGACTACAAACCTCAACAAACTTCTCAGTCACAATTCAGGCCTTCAAGCAATGTACCATCTCCTGAATGTCAAATTTGTTCTAAGAAAGGTCACACAGCTGCTAACTGCTTTTACAGAACTAATGTTCTTGAGGGACATCCATCTTTGTCTATTCCCACCTGCCAAATTTGTGGCCTCAAAGGACATGTTGCTTTGAACTACTCTCATAGAACCAACTTTGCTTATCAGGGTTCTGATGCTCCTGCTTCTTTGGCTGCTCTAACTGCTCAATCAACAGGCAGTGTTAATGGTGTGTTTCATCAAACTCAAGGAGGAGGATGTTTGGTATCTAATGGATCATCCAGCTCTTGTTTTCCTGGTGGTTTCCATCCTAGCAATGGTGCCTCTTCATCCAATAACTTGGCTGCTCCATCAAACACTCATTCAAACAGTGAAATTTGGATAGGAGACTCTAGAGCAACTCACCATATGACTTCAGAACTGAGAAATCTCACAATTGCTCAACCATATTCTTCTGACAACAAGATAACCATTGGTAATGGTACAGGTTTGAATGTGGCACACACTGGCTCTAGTTGCATTAAACCTGCTGATCATGTCTTACAATTGAAACAAGTTCTGCATGTTCCAGACTTAGCTATGAATTTGTTATCTTTCACAAAACTATGCAGAGACAATGGTTGTTTTATAACTCTTGATGAAGCTAATATTGCTGTGCAGGACAAGGCATCCAAAACAGTTCTCTATCAAGGAAAGAGTAGTGAGGAAGGTTTATTTCTCTTCAAGTCTCCACCAGTATCATCTATATCCCAACCATCTCCATCTGCTTGTGTCAGCTCATCATCATCATTTCCAGTGTGGCATCAAAGATTAGGTCATCCTTCTCAACCTGTCATGTCTAAAATGTTGTCTAGTTCACAAATAAAAGAACCTAGTTCAGCCTCTAGGTCTTTGTGTTCGTACTGTTTAGAAGGCAAGATGCATAGACTTCCTTTTAGTGATTCTGTGACAACAACATCTGTACCCTTTACCAAGGTGCATTCTGATGTATGGGGGCCAGCTCCATGCTTATCCATTGAGGGATATAGATACTATGTTACTTTCATAGATGATTGTACCAAGTTTGTGTGGATTTTTCCACTTACTAATAAATCTGATGTTCTTGCCAAATTTGTGCATTTTTGTGCCTTTGTGGAAACTCAGTTCAGTTCTACAATTAAGCAATTTCAAACAGATGGTGGTGGTGAATTCAATAGTAAACCTTTTCATAATTTTCTCTCATCCAAAGGCATTTTACATCAAATCACTTGCCCTCATACTCCTCAGCAAAATGGAGTTGCTAAGAGAAAAAATAGACATATAGTAGAAACTGCAATATCATTGTTATCTACAGCTGGTGTTCTTAAACAGTTTTGGTTCCATAGTGTTGCTCATTCTTGCTATCTTATAAACAGAATGCCTAGCAAATCCTTAAACATGTCATCACCATATGAGCTTCTATTTCATAACCTTCCAGATATCTCTCAGCTGAAAATCTTTGGTTCTTCTTGCTATCCCTATCTCAGACCTTATGCCCATGACAAGTTAGATCCTAGAACCACACAGTGTGTTTTCTTAGGGTATGCTCTAGGATACAAAGGAGTCTTTTGCTATAGTATTTCTAGAAATAAACTTTGGATGTCTAGGCATGTCATTCATGATGAGAATGTTTTTCCCTTTCTTTCTTCATCTCCACCTAAGCCATCTCCCGTTGATCCTGTTACTTACTTTCCATCTTCTTCCTCACTCACTACTCTTCATCCCTGGGTTCCTGTCCCATCTACTTCAGCATTCCAAAATGAAAATTTAGATACTACTTCTAGTATCAATATACCTACTTCAACAGCAGGCCTGCCCTTTTCTAGCAATGGTGCTAACACAGACTTTGTGGCCACTACTGATGCTGATAGGACAACTTGTGTAGAAAATATATGAGTTCATGAGTCTAATACTGCCACTCATGACACTGAAGATGTAGCAGGAATTCATGAAGTTGAAGAAAATAATTCTGGTAATGACTCTGCAGGTTTTGATAATTCTAGTCATTCAGATGTTGATATCCACTACAACAAAAACTGGTATTAGTGACCACAACAATGGTCACAAAAGATGGCAAATTTGATCACTAAACAGATTTAGTGACCAAAATATGGTGGTCACTGAGTGGTCACTATAGGGTCGTCACTAATAGTAATTAGTGACCAGTTTACAAAGTTGGTCACTAAATGAAATCAATTTAGTGACCAAATTAATATGGTCACTAATGTGACCTTTTTTAGTGACCAAAGAGTTCATCACTGAAACCCCTAATTTTAGTCACTAGAACATCTAATTTGGTCACTAAAAAAGACTCGCATGCTATATTTAGTGACCATAGTGGATAGTGCCGGTCACTAAATATAAAATTTGTTTTGGTTGTTATCTTTGGCGGGAAAGCAATAGTGACAAAAAGAATTGATCATTTCAAGTTACGATCTGGTCGCTAAATGCCAATGGGTTTTAGTATGAACAATACAAATTTGGTCATAAATACTTAAACCGTTAGTCACTATATCTCAATCTTCTTCATCATTAGGTACAAAAGCTATTGAACAAAATAACATTAGCAATAATCTCCAACAAAATATGTATCTCATCCCCCTCATAAACTATTGAACTTTAAATCCAAAGTCAGTTATATACATAGTACCAACACCCAAAGAACTACCAAAAGAAACTTGGATAATGATGTATTTCCAAAAGTTAACCAAGTCGAGAGATGTACTTCTTAAGTCTTTCTTCCAAAAGCTAAACAGAAGATATATTGCTTAATTAAAACTCAGACCTTGGACCACTCTTCACAAATCTGCAATAATAAATATGCAGCAAGTTAGTAAACTAACATATGATTGCAAAAAAAAAAAAAAAAATCATACAACAGTGATAGTGGAAGATAATTATTCACTTCTTAATAACCTTAACGGACATGGGATTAAGTTGGACCCTGGCTTCATGTGGGCAGTAGCAAAATCAATGAATTCTTTCATACCCTTAATCTATACTATTATTAAGAGAATAGGCTTTGTTAGCCAAAATCTAAAATTTTGACAGAATTGACCCTAGAAAATTAATAAACTTTGAGAATTAATTAAATCACAAGGATAATTAAGACATTTACAAAATGTATTTTTATTAAAAAAATTAAAAAAAAGTACTCACAACCCACTTTTCTCTCTCCCATTTTCTTTTCTCTGCAATAACCAACTCTTTTATTTTTTATTTTCTGAAGAAAAAAAAAATAACTTGCACATGCAGAGCATGTGTGGAGAAATGCTAGTATATTCTGGCTTCCCCCTAGTGGCTAGTTGAATCCAACTCTTATCCATCACCATTATAGCTTAGTTCTAGCAATAGACAAAGTATTGAAAATAAATCAAATAAACAAAACATAAACAGCACAATTGACCATATTAAGTAACAATATGATGTAAATTAAATCTTGATTTTCTATAGTTTTTTCTTTTCTTAAAATTTAACTTATGCATATTAATTCAGACTAAACTTATATATACTAATCTTTCAATTAAATAGTTATCAGCAATCATTAAATATAGCACAACTGATGTGGGAAAGACATAGACATTACACACACATACATACATATATATATATATATATATATATATATATATATATATATATATATAGAGAGAGAGAGAGAGAGTTACCACAAGAGCAGCAAAAGATATGCAGATTCCAATTATTAGAACCCTATTAACCACACCATATATATATATATATATATATATATATATATATATATATATATAGAGAGAGAGAGAGAGAGAGTTACCACAAGAGCAGCAAAAGATATGCAGATTCCAATTATTAGAACCCTATTAACCACACCAATGAATCGCTGACTGCATTTGAAGATGAATTTATAGTCTAAGTCTCAAATAAAGAGACGCAGATTCAAAATTACATCATATTTGAATTTCGTTTTCCAAGTAAAAAGAAAGAATGCAGTTTTGGCAACTAAGCTAAATGTAACAGAACACTTATAAATATACTGAATTAGGCCAAGAGATCTTACAATATCTACTATGATCGAAGATGATAAAAAACTAGCATGGGTTTTATGTAGCTATTTATTAAAAGGTAATCATGCGATGGTTAAAGATTTAAGGAAACTTAGGAGTCAAAAATTTGAACAGTGGCCAATATAGAGATTTAAAGCCAACCATGGCTTTCATTCCGTTCTTTTGGAAAGGAAAAAAATATATATAAAAAAGATATCTGGAATTCTTAGTAAGAAACAATAAACATTCCTAAAAGCCATAATCAAATAAACATAGTATATTTTGATATTAGATTCACCTTGAAGCTCACACCTTCTCAATATTTGCTTCTCACCAAATGACTTATAGACGTCTTTGCACTCAATCTTTATGCTTGGCTGCCAACATATGCAACAATTAAACTTATATAGAGAGCATCCCTAACATCATCCAACCAGTCAAGAAGCCACCAATGAAAACTGGAAATCCTAAGCCTTAACATATTACCTATTAGATTAACTTACAAGTTGCTTGCAATGATCAAAAGAAAAACGAAATGATTGGTTCAGAAAGTATTACTGAGATAACACACTAATGTCTTGTACCAGATCCAAATCTAAAAACAGTAAGAGAAAAACTGAAGGAAAAACTCTCTTTTATTTAGGGGGAGCCGGGGGATTTCTGAAAGCAAGCTAACTTCCTAGTAACTATCACAGCACACTCCTAACTTCCTAAGTGATACAGTGTTAAGAATTGCACAGCTTTCTGTCTAAACTAAAGCTACTCCCAATGCCTATCTTCCCGTACAGTTTTGAACCTCTGCAGCATATTGGGTGCCCCTTTACAATATATCAAACCATAATCTAGAAGAAAGAGCTCCTCTTTGTGGCTTAATCCAATCATATATAGTCATATACATTTAAATTTGATTCGACACCACGAGTACAAACTGAACAGTAACACCAATGAGCCAGACTTCTAAAGACAAAAGCAATAGACTAAAACTAGTAAACTATTGTCTAAAGTAACCGTTGAAAGGTAAGAACACTAGGACTCATGACCATCAGATTCATCTCATTTCAAAAACTACCAACAAGGTACAATGCGCATCACAATCCACAGAATTCTCCATCACACCCAGTAAACCAACACAGTTTGATAATAAGAACACATTCAAAATACCCAATTCTACAAATGCAAGAATGTGATGTTGCAAGGAAAAGTACCTCTAGGAATTAGGAGGGCAGCTGTGAGCTGAGCTCAAGGTCTTGCTGTTTTCTTTAATGGGTTGCTTTCTTCCACAACTGAGAACATAAATATAGAGCTTCTGTTCTAAAATATAGAGCTTCAGTGAAATTATTGGATAAATAAAGTAAAAAAACTAATTTTAATGCTTGCTTCACCTTTATGAATTTAACATAAAGTTCTTCGTCTTTTATTTTGGGGGTGCAGTTAAATCTTCTGATTAGTAGCAAAAGTAGAATGTCATGATTTAAAATTTATATCATTGTATTTGGTTTTCAGAATGTCCCTTCCATCTATGAAATTTGCAGTGTTCAATTCATTCAAATAAACGTAGGCTAACAAGCATAAACAACAAATGCAGCACAAGGAGCCAAGACAGACTCCAAATATTTGAGCATTGTACTAATCCCTCATGGCTTATTGAGGGATTAAATTCACCAAAGAAATTAAACTCTGAGAGAGCATCATCAATAAATACTTGCACTTGGACATCAGAGTATCAAGAGTTTTCTCAAGCTACTGCTCCATGTGCCCTAGCTGAAAAACATAAAGAACTTCTGTTCAGATGCAAACCATTGTAATATAGGAAGTGTCAAAAGCTCATATAATATTGTTGACAATGGAAACAAAAGAATTTGATCAGACTGTGTAGTAATGGGTATAATTGCTACACACACAAGCCCCCTTGAGTAACATCTCACCAAGTACCATAAATTGATCCAACAATACACAACACAAAAGGAAAATTAACAAAGAAGAGATGAAAGGGTTAAGTCAGAGACTTTTCAGAACAATATCTATGTATGAAATTAAAAATTCAACTACATAATCAAATCAATGGCAAGAGATAAATAGATTCAGAAACAGAAGCGCGGAAAGTGAAAACGAAGCTGAGAATTAGAGTAGAGACCATTGGGTTATGATCATTCAAGGCTGCAAACTCCTAAATCCCAAGTCTAAACTCTTTTTTTATTGGTTATCAGTCCGATTTCACAATGCGCAGACTTCTTTAACATCAATAAACAAAAAGTGATGCTCCCAGACCACTTCAATGATTCAAATTACTATACTCTTAATTGATTGAATCAAAACCCCTTACCTAGTAGAATCTTTCCAACTTCAATCAATCCTCAAATCCCTCTCAAAATCAATGTGTTCTGTAAAATAACGACATCAAAGCTAATTCACATATAGCTAATCAGCCTAATGATCCTAATCTTAATTGAACAGTACTTAACAATGAACAAGGTAAAGAAAAATTAACCACACCTGCTTAACGAGAGGGTAGCGGAAGAGCGGAAGACAACAGAGGAAGCTCTACTACTGATGGCGAACCAAACCCCCTGAAATTAATTTGACGACGGTGCCGACTTGAAAGATAGGCGAAGCAAACGTGAAAAGATCGAAGCTATGGAGATGACGCTGAGAGAATTACGGTTATGCTTAAGGGAGTGAGAAGATAGAGGAATGGATCGAGGCTGTAAACACAAGAATTGATCGAAAAGACAAACCAAAAGTTTCAATTCAATCTGAGAACTAGGCTGATCCAAAAGAGAATTGATTTCGTTCAGGACCGGATTCAAGTCGGATCAGATTTTAGAGAACTAGGTAAGAAAAATTAAGCATGCATAGATAAGAGGATGTTGATCCGATCAGGAACCGGAAGTGAAAACTAGTGAAGCAAATTCAAGTATAAACAGTGACAGAGAGCAGAATTGGAAGAGTCTGAGAGATTTTGATTACCTTGGAAATTACTGAAAGTCTGAAGTGTCTTTCCGAACCGGACGACGATCGAAGCTCACCGGAGACTCGACTCTCCGATCAGCGAGAGCGTCACAGAGAGAGAGAGAGAGAGAGAGAGAGAGAGGGGAAAAGAAATGTAAACCTGAGCTTTTGGTGGAGGGAGTCCAGATATAGCTTAACTCTTCAATTTTTTTTTTTCGCTTTTCTCAAGAAACTGCCAGGCGCCAACAATCCCGCCTCTACGAAATTATTTTTAAGTTTTCTTCGGTCACTAATTAGACATGTGGTTTCTAGAGTCCCTGACAGCGATTAAATTTGGTCACTAATAAAAAAAAAATTACTTACCAAGCTGACTAGGTCACTATTTGTCATAGAGTGGTCACTACAAATTATAAAACGGGCGGGCTTTCAATTTTTATTACCGCCGAGTGGTTTAATGACCAGTACTTCTTATTGGTCAGTAAATCAATATTATTTGTGACCATTATAATTAGGTCACTATGGATTTGGTCACTATAGGCCGATATTGTTGTAGTGATCTCTGAGAGTACAAGTGAAAATTTCACTGATGCTCCTGATATTGTGAATCAAATGGTTGAGCATACTGAGATACCTAGTCCTGGTATTGCTGCAGAAGTTCCCCATCATACAATGAACAACATCGAGTCTACAGATATTGTGACAAGTGATATTTCTGCACTTAATAATGATGAAGTGAATGCTTTGCAGTTTGGTGGAAATCTAGATCATAATCTTCCTCAAGAACTTAATTTCATAGTTCACCAAAATTATAATGACCACTCCATGATGACTAGGGCCAAGAATGGCATTGTCAAGCAGAAAGGTTTTGAGGACTTTTACTGTTATTCTGCAGTTGCTCAACAACAACTATACACTGAGCTTCCATTCTTTAGTGGATTTACTGTTGTGTCTGATATAAGTAAAATTGTTGAACCAAAATCATTTAGAGCAGCTTCTGGTAAAAGTGAGTGGGATCAAGCAATGTTGGAAGAGATTGAGGCTCTACAGAGGCAAGGTACATGGACTCTTGTTCCCTGTCCACAAAATAGAAATACTGTAGGAAGCAAATGGATATACAAAATCAAGAAAAATCCTGATGGCAGTATTTCTAGATATAAAGCAAGGTTAGTAGCTCAAGGATTTAGTCAAGCTAAGGGGCTAGATTATGAGGAAACTTTTAGTCCTGTGGCTAGACATAGTACTGTACGGAATAGAGTGCTTGGGGCAATTGGAGGTGCACTGCAAGTGCTATGCAGCAGCGCTAGTGGGGCTGCAACTAAGTTGAGGATGACGGCGGTGACCGGCGGCGCTGCTAGGCTAACTATCAGTGGTCGGCTTTCAAAGGCTTGGGTGCCCATAGTAACTGGGGTTGCCAATGTTATGTCCAAATGGGCTTTTGTTTGGGCCCAGGTTAGTTCTTCCAGATCAAAAGGGGTTGTCAAATTGTTGGGCTACTGTCGGACCCACTTCATATTGGATCGGACCTCTCCTTCGGAGCCTAAACCAAGGAAAGTTGGTGCGGAAGAAGTTCTATGGCTGACCTACATAGCCAAACCTTCTAGCCCTAGCTTGAAGGGCGAGCAAGAAAGCTAGGTTCTTGTGTGGTGTTGGGCCTATATGCTATGTCTCAAAACCCCCATAGTTTATAGGCTCACTTTAATAAGTGAGCGATTAGTTCGAATATAGGTGGTCTATCTCTATGTATAACAGTAGTTTCTCTTACTACAACTTCTTGATCTGTCTATAGTTGAAGGCAACAGAAGGATATGTAATGGCCATCTTGGCATGCATTTTAATGAAATCCACATTTCTTTCAAAAAACAGAGATACAAAAAAACAAAAAAAAATAAAGGAAAGAAAGAAGAAAAAAAAAAACAACAACAAATTGTTGATCAATATATACAGATTTAATTAGTCAAGGGTGTTTTGATAAAATTAAGCTTTTTAAGTATTTAAAAAAGTGAAGTGAAGGTTTAATAAGTAATAGATGTCCAAATATCAAATTTGGAGGCCAACTAGAACCACCCTAAATTGAATTAAGTGATAGAAGAAAATATTTCATGTTAATAGCAGCCATAATTATTTTCTACAATAATCTAAACTAAAGAAAAAAAAAAACTCAAATTTTAGTGAGGGATCCTTTTTTTTTATTATAGATCTCTTAAAATGCCAGATGTTATCGAAAAGTTGAACTAATAAGCGATCTCTTAAAATGGCCAAAAAAAAAAAAGGATCCCTAACTAGAAGGGCTCTGTATATATATCTACATTAATCTTGACCGTTTAGATTTTAAGTCTATATGAGTAGATAATTTCTGCAAAGTTTCAGCCAAATTGATCATCGTTAATGCATTCAAAACTGTGATTTACAATTATAAACACGAACGGTTGAGGTTAGACAGATTCGGTTCGTCTATTGATTTAATCTAATTCGATATCTTAACAATCATCAATTAGGCTGAAAATTTGTAGAAATGATCTATACATTAAGACCTAAAAACTGAACGATCGAAATGCTGAAATACGATCGGAAAGTGGGTCCAACAAGGGATCCCTTAAAGTGGCCAAAAAAAGAGGATCCCTTAGTGGAAGGGATATATACAAAAGCATAGCCTTTTAGACAAGAGTGTTATCAATGTCTTAACGACCATCAATTTGACTGAAATTTTGCAAAGATGATCTATACATTAGTACCTAAAAATTGAACTGTCAAGATGTGGATATGCGACCGAAAAGTGACCCTAAACCCTAACATCGCTCTGAAATTTCAGAGCGACTCATCGCTCTGGATAGGATATATATATATATATATCCACTGAGGGACCCATTTTTCAAATGTATTTCAGTATCTCGACTGTTAATTAAATATTTAGGTCGTGTAGATCACTTTTACAAATTTTCAACAAAATTGATAATTGTTAAGGTACCGAACTAGATATAATCAATGGACAAATCTACTCATATATAGAACGCAAATATATGATGTGTGCTTGACATGACACGACAACTAAAATTGAGTACACAAATCTTATATCTCATTTGATGCCCAACAATCATCTGCCTTATTTTCATCAAGAGAAAAATGATACAAATATGTTAACAATAGTCTAGACATGTAAATAACAACAAAGAAGTCCTCTGAAAGGCTCAAATAACGAAGCCAATATTATTACAAAGAGACAATGGTCTTGTCTGGAAGTCGAATTGCTGTAGATCTTCGCTGGTTTATTTGTAAGAACAAGCAAACATTTCACTACTATGTCGGCTGCATTAATTAAGGTTTCGTAGGTCCCTGCCCACAACAAATTGGCTCCGGGGGAGATGGTACTGTAGCTTTCCGTCCGTACTCCAGCTTCCGTGAAAACGGTTTGCTCGCGTTGTAACTACTAAACTTCATTAGCAGGTCCAGCCAGGTCTTCTCTTCTATAATTAATTGGCTCAGACAAAAATAAATTAGTATATAGATGGACCATAAAGGGGGCCTCATGTGAGACCTAATATTTAGGACCTCAATTTTAGATGTCATGTCATATAAATAAATATAATTTTATTTTTAATTTCACATAATATATTTTACCACATAATAATCTTATAACACTAACTTTACTCTTTTATGTTTCATTTTAGATTTTGAAATTCTACTCTGTTACGTTATAATTTTGCATCCCAAGTTAGTAAATCATCATCCTACTAGGGAGCCTATTAGAGCCATGTTTTCAATTTACAAAATACTTGAAGGCAAAACTAATGATTGTATAAGATTGATTAAATTAGAGAGCACATGAATACATATGATGAAATTAGAAGTGCAGGGGCACAATGGATTTAAGGTGTGGAGGTAAAATGAAATTAGCCCTTAAAATTATGTACGAATAACTTTCTACCCCACAATACTAACTATATATATATATATATATATAATCATATGAATATTTAATTTTCACATTATATTTTCATTAATTACAGGAACCCAACAAACTTCGAATTCATATACATGTGCTTCTGCAAGGGATCAGATATATACACTCAAATGTATGTGCAAATCTCTTGATTGAATTACATGTATATTGCTTTGCTTTTGTACTTTTCTTTTTATTTGCACATTGAGCAATTTTTAAGAACTAGGATTCAACATGATCTGGTGTTTGACAAGAATCAAATGTAGTCTAAGAATGCATGAGTAGAATGAAATTTTTTTTTTTTCCTTTTCTTGATTGAAGTAAAAATATTTGTTGTTTAAATGTAAACATGAGTGTAATGAAAAGAAGAAAAGAAAAATATTCTAAAAAAAAAATTTAGAGCCATCATATTTTGGAAGGACAAGATGGTATTTTTCTCAAGAATCACATGACATAGTGTGACAAATAGGTGATGTATGTGCTTGACATGACATGACACCTAACATTGATGCCACAAATCTCAGGCCTCATTTGAAGCCAACAATCATTTTCCTATATAGATATATACCAATCCTATAATAAGTGATTGCATGTTCGTCAATCAAACAATGTATGATTCATTAAATGATTAAGATACGGACTAATTACGTACCGGATTTTGATTTTGAAGATGCAGAGAGCCTAGCAAATGTTATTTTGGAAGAGAAGAGTAGCAATAAGAATAGTAAGAGACGCGAATAAAGAACAGCACAAGATTTGTTGTGAACCATTTTCTATGTATCATATACAAGTGCAAGAATAAGTTCGTGCTTCCCAGCCACCCTAGATTATATATAGAAAACTAGAGTAGCATATGACGCACAAAACACTCCCATTCTTCAGGTCATGGGGTGTCAAATGTAGGAAACTTCTGCCATCCACCTAGAGTGGTTATCCACATGGGGCTCTTTACCGTTGATCTGTGGCTGACCAGATCTGGAGCAAATCTGGCCGTCTCTTTCCTGTTAGTGTGAGTTCGTCGTAAATGTTAGTGTGAATTTGTGAAAAAAAGGATCCTAAACGAGAAGTCTCACCTGAAGGTATATATGAAGGCATTAGGTCCCAGAGACTCAACCCCCAAAAAGGATCCAAACAAGAAGTCTCACCTGAATAAATTTGCGCAACTCCTTAGAATATTGTTCGCAAGGGTTTCTTCACCTTTGATTGATCCACAGAGTACTCCGTCTGGCTGAAAGACGTTAAATTCAAGAACTTCTTGGGAGACAACCTAAAAGACGCTTTCTTCACTTTCTTTGTTTTATATTTAGTCTTTTGACGTGTTTTCTGTTTGTTTTAACACAAAGAAATAGATAAGGGTTACCTGCAAACAGCTAAGTTTATAGTCAATGTAGTTCAATCCACCTGAACAAACTTTTCAGCAGTAGACATCCCGTCCTCTGGATTTTCATAAACTTGATTTTGACTTGAATTCCAATTCCATGTTGGCTTTCCCATCTTCCTTGCTCGACCCTATCACCTGCTGAAAAGTTCATTGTTAGACACCGCGCAAATTGTCACCATCCTTATCTGGCTTCCCCACTGGTCATTAATTGACAATTAATCCAACCTTGTAAACACTCCGCATGCATCCCCTCAAGAACATTGCACATAATTTCTTCAGACTATATAAGGAACCACAACATTAATTTGCGCATTTTGTTAACATGTTTTGCATTTGCTCAGCAATCAATTTTCAAATGCAACGCAACAAGAAAAACTATATATTACTTTTTAACGAGTGTCCTAGCATGGGGCTTCCCTAATCTTCAAATCCCGGTCGTCAAATAAATGATTATTTTTCTACCTTACTAGTTGCTATCTCAAGTTTCTGTAATTCATGTAGCATTTCTTATACCAGGTTAATTTGTTTTTGTTTTTGAAAATTCAATTGTTTTATTAAGGGGGAAAAAAAAAGGAACAACAGCGGATGGATCCCAAAAAAGGATCAACAGCAAGCTCACAAAGAGTACGAACCCAGCAACATAATGCAAGAAAGAAAGAAGAAACAAAGCCTCGACACAGACAAAGAAACAAGACCAAACTAACAGGCTAATTTCTCTTTTGAAGGCGAGGTCATGAGTAACTATTCGCGCAGGAAATTTAAGAAAACAAATATTAAATGAGCGATGATAAAGAACCCAACTGCTATTGATTTTATAGAATGCTTACACTGTCCTACCGGTAGATCGATCAACGGACTAATATAGTGTTTCAGTTCAACTGTGGCAGGCGGGCTTAGACTAATCTCGAGCCAACCTATCCATTCCTTGGTTGGCAAAAGATCTCCCGATCGAGAAGGATTTTTTCTGCTTAAAGAACTCACCGGGCACTATGCTCTTTGGTCCTGTACTCTTATTCGTTGCAGTATCTTGAGTCACAACAGAGGATGCACAGGATATATCAGATATGCCTGCATCAACATCGTCACCACAAGATTCACCCTCTTCTTGAACAGTTAAAGGTCTACCAGCTTACATCCTCTGATAACATTTTCTCTAGCATTGCCGGCACCAGTCTACAACGACCAATAAAAAAGAATAACTAATAATAAATCCGGCACCCAGCAATGCAAACGAAAATATAGGATATAGACTAGTTTATGGGTTTTAAAGATTAAAAACAATACATATATATTATCTTCCTATCTAGCGAATTGCAAATAACAATTTCTTTTTTTTTTTTTTTTTTTTTTTTAAAGAACCAGCTTTTTATTAACGAAGCAAAAAGCAAACCAACAATTACTATCAGACAAAAAACTAAGAACATCAGAATCCTGTGGTGTCTGTCACTTGTGCTAAATAAAAAAGGCCAGAGAGAATGTTTCCTAAATGCCTAGAAATAAAGGAAGGAAAAACAGACATACAAAGGTTAGAGGAATAATAACAAAATTATCTAAGAGCCATTAAGAACAAAAACTGGATTTTTTTTTTTTCCTTCTCTTTTGATCTTTAAATTACTACTTTCTTCTTTTTCTTCACATGAAGATGTAAAACTATGGCCTCTACCCTCTCCCCACCCCGTCTGTGCCAAATGAGCCAAGAAAATAGTTGCAAGATAGTAGCCCAACTGTAAGTGGCTGCTAGGTGTCTAAAACAACCTTCAAATCATGTCAAAAATATTTAATAATTTAAAGTGACAGAATGATTCACAGAATTGGAACCGAAAGAACCTAACTAGATTCAACCAGATATTACCAATGCAACTACCTGAAACAAGATATTTGCAAAATCTCTATCATTCCCCCGCAACATCACCTTTCATCACAAGTTCCAATTTGGTAGTAATATCACTACAAGAATAAGTTAATCACACGACATTCATCAGACGACTCATGCTTTTTTTCTGTCGTCTGAGTTAGTCAGACGACAGATTTGTTAAACCAGTCGTTTGTTATCTTCTTAGCCAACACATGGTCAGATTCGATCTTTTTAATGAAATTGCCAAATTCCGGACAACAGCAACAACAACGTACATCTGTTGTCTAACAAGGCCCAAAAAAAAAAAAAATTAATTTACATTTATTTTAAATTGTCCGAAACCAAAACACACACTCAAATGCCTTGGCATTTTTTTAGGTCAGTCCCGCACAGAACTCTTTCCAATATTCCCGCCGCACAGAACTCCCTCGCTCTGAGCCCTAATTCCATTCCCGCACAAACCTTCTTCGCTCTCAGCCTCTCCCCTTAATTCCATTCCAGCACAAACCTCTCGCTCTCAGCCCTCATTCGATGAGTTAAGGCTCAGCTCTCACTCACCCTCTGCGAGGGGAAAGAAGATCTGTGTCGAGTCTGTTTGCAAGATTCAGATCGGTGGAGAGAAGAGCGTTTTGTATCGAAGGTATTGTTTCCCTCTTCAGAGTTTCTGCCATTGGTTGTTGATCGAAGCTAGAATCACAGACTGATCGGTGTTTGGTGCTTTCGAATTTGGATTTTCCAGGTCTTCCTTTTCCTCATCATCTTCTCTAATTTCTGGCAGAGGATTGAACATATTTTGTGATTGCATTATGGTGCAGCTTGCGTTGGGTTGCTTGCTTTTGGCCAGGCAAGGTACTGAAGGTAGTGCTTCTTCCTCTTCCTTTGAGCTTTCTCTAATCGGACTATTGCTTGGGTTCTGCCTAATTCTGTGTTTGCTCGATTTCTGGTTCTCCAGTGTTGCTGATTCTCGGCTGAAATAGGTTTTGTTTATGCAATTTGTTGAATTTGAGAGATATGAGGCTTTTCAATTCATTTATGTTGTTGCTTCTATGTGAGATTTGTTTTTGTTTTTTTTTTTTTTTTTTAAATTTTGTTGCATATTTCATTTATTACTGCTGCTTCTCATTCAACTGATTTAGCCCTTCCAGCAGCTATTCGATGAGTTCAGCTATTCGGATTCCAAATTTGATTTAAAGGCTTTATGAATCTGGTTTGGCATGATTCATTTGATTTTCACTTGGCTTGTCTAATTTCAAATATTTTGTCCATCTGCACGTTACTGCTCTTACTGTTTGATCTAGAATATGTTTTTTGCTATCAATTGTATGCTTGACCTGTACTGTCTAGTTTCTCATAAATTTTCAGAAAAATAAGAAACCACAGATAAAGCTCCTCTTGATCCCAGCACTGCTTTAGGTGGTTTCTCTGCGAAAAACTGTTCCGAGGTAATGATTTTATCCTTTCTTTTTTCCTATTTTTTTTTCCCTGAACTTGAGTGTATTTTAAATCATTTTAAGTTGAAAGCAAGATTGAGTCTTGGAGTCTTTGATAAACGTTTTGATATTTCCAAAACAGGCATCAGCATTTATAATAACTTATCCTGTAAACAATGCTATTAATAAAGAGGGGAATGAAATTGAAAGAGCAGTGGCATTGGAGAAGGCCTTTATTGAGCTGGCAAAGGTTTACCTCTCTGTAATTCAGTTATAGTTTAGCTTTGTGTAATTGTTTTTTCCTGGTTGTTCAGTATGAAAATAGATAATTTATTGTTTTGAAGTCTAAGATTTGTATTGCATTTGTGATAGGATGAGCTGTTGCAAATGGTGCAATCTAAAAACTTAACACTATCTTTCTCATCGGAGAGTTCCATTGAAGAAGAACTTAAGAGTGAAAGCACTGCAGATGTTATTACAATATTGGTGAGTGGTTTCTCTGTTTTATGTTTGGTTGCCTTTTCCTTTTAGACCAAAAGATCTGAAATTCTGTAATTCATGAATACTGTTCTTGATGTAATATCGTGGACTGTTTCTGATTTGTTGTGGTTTTCTATATCATTGCAGATAAGCTATCTTGTGATGTTCGCTTATATTTCTCTTACTTTGGGTGACTCTCCTCGTTTGTCTTCCTTTTACATTTCATCGAAGGTATTCCACTTACTTTCAGTGCGTTTCGGTGGACTGGAAAATTGCATTATATTTTTGTGGTAGTTCTCTACGTTGACAATTGGCACGTTACTTATATCATTATATTTTCTTATGGTTGAATTCTAGGTATTGCTAGGTCTCTCTGGAGTTGTTCTTGTCATGCTATCCGTTCTTGGATCAGTGGGATTTTTCAGTGCCATTGGAGTTAAATCTACCCTAATTATTATGGAAGCTAGTCATCCCATTTCTTGTTCTAGCTGTAAGTTCCTCGAACAGTGTATATATATACCTCTGGTGGCATGAATTTATGTATATGATTACTATATATTGAAGCTTGAATACATGCTTTAGTTACATGGTTGTCAAATACATGAATTTGGACTTTGAAATTTTAGTTTTCCAAATTATGTCTTACAAAATATCTCTCATGGATTTAGTTGTAGCTTATAGTATTGTGGACTATATCATTATAATATGTTTGGTATTATGTTCTTACTCTTTACCCTCTGACATCAGAATATCATCTCCTCATTGTCATGCACTCTGTTAGGTGTTGCACATTCAGGAATATCGGATGAGAAAGTGGCTTACAGAGAATTTGGCAATTGGATTTCCATCAGAAGAAGGTATACTTGTTTAAATTGAAGTAATTAGCCTCCTGTTTTTTTCTTTTTTGAATTATTAGTCTGCTAAAGGAGAGAAAACAATTGAAGTTTAAGTCCAGCAGAAGAATGGAACTTGCTTGATGGTCATTTTTATTTTTAGCATGCTAGCTGCTTTACCTTTTGTCTATGCTAGCTCCTTAATAGAACATGTCCCTACGTTTTTTTTTTTTTTTTTTTTTGTGTGTTGGCTGCAATGTTAAGAACACTAGCTCTTAGTTTGTTTCTTTCATTATGTTAAATGGAGTTATTCTAAAGTCATAGTTTGTTTCTTTCATTATGTTAAATGGAGTTATTCTAAAGTCAAGCATAATGTTCCTATGTCCTTAAGTTATGGTAGAGTTTTAGACTTTGTTCCTATGTGGGATTTGGGAATCGCAACCTGGTTGTGAATGCCGGATCCGCGTCGAGCTCTTGGGTTGTGTTTTACAACTTGGGGTTGAGAAATTTTGAGCAAAAGTTCAATGCTTTGCTTTAGGTTTGCTCAGAAAATGTGGGAATAATAGAAAAGGGAGGAAAGTTTTGAATTTCTGAATATGGATTTTCCCATTGTTCAGGACAATAGAAGACAGAATGATACAAGGTAACTGCCATATATTTCGGGTCAAAAAGTGTGTGTTAAGTTTAAATTTCTGAGCTTTGAAGAGTCTTGATGGTTTTGCAATTTTGTAAGTAGAATATAGGGCAAGCAGCAAGATGAGGTTCTGGTAGTTTTGTTTGGAATGAGTTTTGTTGATTCAATGGTATGAGAAAGCCAAATCCGCTTTCATTACGCTATTGGAAAAGAACGTATGCACCCAGTGGTAAGGCATCATCAATTATGCTAACTAGAATGATTTTGAAAATAGTTAGATTTTTTCTTACAATAGTTGATGAGATAAGAGAGAGATAGCTTTGGTTGAGGGAAGACTATATATTAGTTTTGGAGTGTAAGTTTGAGTAACTAGGAATGAGTACCTTTGGCTTGCAACATTCACCATACTGTGTTGGACATGCAAAATTGTGTGCACATTGTTCATAATGAACTACTGTTTCTCAGCCCTGTTTCTGTTCTTTGTATATCTTTAGATTCTCTACTTATTATGCTTGCTCATGCAGGGTATCATTCTCTTTGCATCTGTTGCTGCAACTCTTGGACTACAAATATTGCTTAGAGTCTGCTTGAGAACTGATCTCAAAGGTAAGCGATCCATCTCGGTTAAGTTTGAAAATTTTACTTTTTTTTCTTTTGTGAATTTATTTTGGTGGCATTTTGTTTTGGTTTTGAATAAGGAGTAGTTTAGAGAGAAGTACAGAAACATTCCACAACAAATCAGTCTCTGCTGTAAGTGAATCTCATTTCCCAGATCTGCATGCTCAATTCTTCTTGCTCAGATTTTTTTTGGTTGCTTTGCAGAAATGTTAGTGTTGGTCCATAAATATGTCAAGTTGTTGGAACATCCTATAATCATTGAGCTACTGATCACCTGGAACCATGAATGAATTTATTTCACATTTCAGGGATACATACGAGACAGTGCATTTGATTCATGACGTTGGGCTGCTCCAGGGATATACATATGATACCAGCTTTTAAAATATTTAGAAGTACAACGAATGTATAAAACTTAGCAAGTACAAAAACCCACAGCATCGCGCGGGAGTGACTAACTAGTTACTTGCTAGATTGAGGTTACTTTTGGTTAGAATTGCTGGATTTGATCATATCTGGATATGGATATGTACTTTTAGAAATGTTTTGGATTGGCAATGTAAGAACAGATGGCATTGATATATGACAATGTTTTATTTTGGATTTGTTCGGGATATGAATGTTCATATTTGCAACAATTGTGCAAAGTTAATTCAGACAACATATATAGGTCAGATAACTGTAGTTTCCAAAGGTATCACACAACTGAAGGGTTCACAAAACCATTGTCTGAGATCCACTCATACAACACATCTAAAAACAGCAAATAATACATGTTGTCTGAACTTCATTTCAGACAACAGAAATAACAAATTGATGTTGTGTGATCTCCATTCCGGTAACATGTATAATAAAGTTACTGTCGTCTGATATTGAAATCAGACAACAGATATAACAATAATATGTTGACTAAGATTCATTTCAGACAACAGAAATAACAAATTGATGTTGTGTGATCTCCATTCTGATAACATGTATAATAAAGTTACTGTCGTCTGAAATTAAAATCAGACAACAGATATAACAATAATATGTTGACTAAGATTCATTTCAGACAACAGAAATAACAAATTGATGTTGTGTGATCTCCATAAGACACAACTAAAATAACAATGACGCTTGTTGGAGATTCATTTCAGACGACAGTGTCATTATAACTGTGTGGTGTGAAATTCATTTCAGACATCATGTAGTTGTGTTGCCTGAGATTCATATCACACAACACAGTTTTCCTAAAACTGTTGAGGTAATATAGCTTTTCTCAACAGTTAATAAATGAACTGTCGTGTGAGTTTGTAACAGACAACAGTTAAACCTAATTATTTTAATTTAGAAATATTCAGACGACACATACTTAGCTATATATGTTGTGTGAATCTTGAACAGACAATGGTTTTTAACTGTCGTCTGAATGAAGTCAATCAGACGACAGGCTACTAGACAACAGCAGCTTTTTCATTCAGACGACAGTTAATGAACTGTCGTCTGATTAACTTTGTGGTATAGTGTATCTGGTTGAATTATCTGGTTAGGCAACATCACCAAGAAGATATTACCAATGCAACATCACCTTTCATCACGAGTTCCAAAGGACATTACTACGAGAAGGGTCAAGGCATAAACTTCTTAAAGCAATAAAGCAACATATTAAGCCCTTAAAGCACTAATTTTACTCCACCAAACTTCACTTACCAGCTCTTGGCTTGTTCAAAAATGGTTACAGAAGAAGCAGGTTCTCTGTAGAAGTTTGTAAAGTCCACTGAACAACAAGGGAATATAGACGGGCAAAACGATGTCAACCCGGCAATTAAACGCACTCTGACGACATGTTTTGCAACTGCATAAATAATAAAGAAAGAACTCAGTAAACAATAAGTTTAAACATCAATATTTGAAATATGAGAAATGCACCTACCAAAGATCTGCTACTTCAAAAGTAGAACAAAGAGAACTGGGTAACAATGCATATCTGGTAAACTTGTTTCCATGTCAGATCATTGATTCTCCGACCCCACTTTTGCGACAATTCAAATAGGCAAATGGGGGATCAATTAAGCCAAAAGAATCTTCAAGTATGTACAAATATAATCGAATTAACAAAATATGACAGTCACACCAGTCATTTTCGACTAGCATATTTCTAATATGCCTTTGGCCTTACATTTAAGTAGCAACAAAAATGCCCACTTGAATTATGCATTCGCAAACAAGAAACGAATAAGCTGAACGTAAGTGAAAAAGAAAAAAAAAGGGGGAACCCGGTAGACAACCAAGCGACCACCCCAGGAGGGCTGGTGCCCAACTGAGAACGATCATCTACGGTCTCCTTAGAAGTCAAGGACACAGAGGTACGATCCTATAGAACAGATCCTGTTCAAGTAAGGTCGTGACCCATTTGTACGTGCTTTCTTATTTAGACAACCTCCCCTTTACCCATTTCTCTGATGTGTGATACGCTTTGAGCAAGCGCATAATTTAACCCTGAAAATATCGTTAGTAGTATAAGCAAATAGGGATCGTTCTATTCCGGGGATTGAGGGTACACCTGTCATTGTCAAACAATTAAACAATTAAAATTAAAACAAAGTATAATATTCACAAAGATATTTACAAATATAAACATTTTACACGAAAAAGGGGGGATTTTGTTTTGGTTTTCGAAAAATTAACTAAGTTAAGAAAACAATTAAAATGCAAAAACATAAAAACACGAATGGAATGAGAGAACAAAGATCAAAACCCGAAACTATGATTAAAATCGATTCAAACCCTAATATTGTTCATCTAAGTCATGAGAAAGGAGTTGATCATGTGAAACATTCGAAAGCAAATGATTTCCCATATTTTACTTTTCGATCAATGCTAATTAACCTAAGCGAAAGCACCTAGATTAATCCTATCAAACATGTAATCAAACCCTAGAAAGCTAGTCAATCATGACATGTTTAACGCATTAGACATAGAGAAAGGCTATCAACTCAAGTGTACAACTTAGTTATGGAAAAGTCCACCTAATTGCAATTCTCTTTAATTAAATTCGATCTTTGTACAAAACCTTTACTACTTTGATTCAAGTTTACACAAAACAAAAAGTTGATCCATGTTCTTAAACCTAGCAACATTTATATCAAAACCCTAAGTGTTTCGAACCACATAAGATTAAAATACAAAAGATATCTATAACGCAAATTTAATTAAACAAACTCACATAAGCAACTCTCGAATCACAATATATGAATCTTAAAATTCTCAATTAATCATAAAATTCCAGAAATTAACAATTGTTCAAACATATATGTCAACTAGAACAAAACCAACGAAATCAAACAAGGTTACAAAGAAAGAGGTTGAATTACACCGTGAGATGGAGATGGAGATGAAAGATAAAACGTATGGAGTCTTGAATCTCGAAAGCAAGCTTCAAGGTGGAGAATGGATGATGATGCTCACGGCTTGGTTCTTCTTCTTCCTTGGCCTTGCTTGAACTTCGTGGCTTGCTCTAGAGGATGGAGAAACTCACGGCTATGCTAAGAAACTTTTCTGATTTTTCTAAAGTTAAAACGTAAAAAGAGAGGAACTTTGACGTTGAGAAAGAGGGAGTATATATAGGAGCACGGCCTCCTTGCTCTCCAAGCCGTGTAATTCTCTCAAAGTTCTCACGGCAATGATGTGCTAACTCCACATAATTTCCTCCAATGCATGCTTGCCACATAAGCCCTATGATGTGGTCCAACCAATCACAAAATTCTCTAGAATATCTCCCTAAATAATCTTGCCGAAATTCCTTGAATATTTTCTGATTTTCTCTCTTTTATTTCGGCCAAAATACCTTTAGGGATTTTAGGAATGTATCTAGACACCTTTTGAGCTTTTCTTGGTCTCCACACTTTGTCTTTCCTTAAAACTCTCCCCTAGAAAATCTCTTGGCGTCTCATGCTAGGGTTTCACGTTGCTTCCTTCCTTCTTCTTAGTTTCTCACGGCAAATCCTCTAGATAAGTCTCCAAGTATATCTTCTTTCCATAAAAATTTCCCTAGAAAATCTCAACCGAAATCTTCTTTTAATTTCTGATTTTTCACGCCATCTCCCTTGTTTTATCTCTTGGCTTTGGACGGCAAACATCTCTAGGGTTTCTTC
This sequence comes from Rosa rugosa, assembly GCF_958449725.1. Taxonomy (NCBI): domain Eukaryota; kingdom Viridiplantae; phylum Streptophyta; class Magnoliopsida; order Rosales; family Rosaceae; genus Rosa; species Rosa rugosa. The sequence goes on from NC_084821.1 coordinate 10,392,116, forward strand.
CTTGCGTCACAAACCCTAATTGCATGGGCTTTTGGGCTTTTGATCCATTTTGCCGAAAATCCAATAAGTCTTGAGAGTTCTTGGGCCTTGTTGCTTCAACTTCAAGCCTTTATACCTTCCAACTTCAAGACACTTCATTTTTCTATTTCTTTTTCATGGTAACGTTGGAAACTTCATTGGTAAGCTTTCCTCCTTTTCGCAGGGTTTCCTGGTTGAAGCAGGAAAACTTCTTTTCTTCATTTCTGCTCATTTCTGTGGCTCATTGTGTCTCATTTTTGCTCCCCTTGACGTTTGCAAGCTCCTCTTTCCATTCGTGAGTTCATTTCCACTTTTTAGCTCCGAGGTCCTGAAAATAGAAACTAGTAAGAAAAATAGAAACTTTCACTAGTACAAAAATTGAATCAGACGACGGCTAAAAACTGTCGTCTGATACGGAGCTGACTGTCGTATATCTCGCTGCCGTCTGATGAAACATGATTTAGAGAACCGTCGTCTGAAGAACTCGGCATCCATGTCGACAACATGTCGACAGCATTAACTGTTGTGTGAACGTTACTCAGACAACGGGCAACTTAAGAACCCGTTGTGTGATTGTGATTCAGAAGTTGTTTTTTTTTATATAACCGTTGTGACTATTATTCACAAAACTAAAACATTGATAGCATCCATGATCTGTATTAATCTCAGACGACAGTTTTTATTGTATGACTGTTGTGAACATATGTGTACATATGATAGTTTTTTTTGCGGTTATTGTTGTCCTAATAGATTGATTCAATGCATTATATATGCTGGAAGTGGAATCAAAAATACTAAATTAACAGTAATATATAGAAGAAATTGTTATAATCCACATCACGCACCAAAATAGATTGTGCAAAGGTAATCTTTTATCTACAAAAGGAGTAGATCTAATGGTACTCTCCTAGCAATATACAACCAGAAATTTATTTAGCGAGTCTAGCTTTGCAAGCTCTACCGCTCTCATGGCCTCATTGGAACAAAGCCTTGCTTTATTGCATGTATACACCCTGGCCCCCAACCTTGGAATGCCATCTTTTCCTGCTAAGTCTACCATTTTAAAAATGTTGATCACAGCTCTTGAAGGCCACCATCCCATTACACCTGGTGGCTTCCCTTGGGGATCACGTAGGCGCCATAATTGTCCCTTGACAGCTTCCTACACAGAAGCATGCATGATTAACACCAAAATAGGGGAGAAACAAACATAACATGTTAAAAGGAAATCTCAATTAAGATGCCAGTCTTGCAGAATTGAACTAATAACATGACCACGCATACTTTGGGGTACTCATGTGCTTAGATGAGAAGATATTTTGATGTAATAGTTGACTGTTTTAGTTGATTGACAAACCTCTACCACTGTGAATCCATGACGTCGTAGACTCTCCAGATTTAAAACACGGAGCTGAGCTCTTTTCCTGCAACCATTATGTACTTTGGAACATCCTGTGCAATCTTTATGTATATAAAACAAGAATATAAGAATATATGTTACGGCTAGACTCATAGAAGGACGGCATATGGTGATGGAGGTAAAAGGTTAGATTAAAGTCATACCACAGAGCCACCGCCAATGAAAGCGAAAGAACCAACGTGACAAAATTGATGAACAACAACAGCCCTTGCAGCGTGAGCGTAATCCTACATATAAGACACAACTAGATATCAGATTCTACATGTAGGATAGAACTCACAGAAGTACGTATACTTATATATATGCACATAGAAATCAGATCCTTGCAGCGTGAGCGTAATCCTACATATAAGACACAACTTGACATGAATCGCCATCACCACCGTTATCTTACCACATGGCAGTAGCTAAATCCTCCTCAGAAAAGGATATGATGATCAGTTTCATATGGATGCAAGAGGCAGCTGACATGCTTCTATGAATGCAAATAATGATATTAAGCTAAATTTAGATAAACAAAGGTTTCACAATCCACAAGTCTTTGAAAGATACTGAATACAACTATAAACAAAGTAAATAAAGTATAGCATATATGATCCTACTCCCTTTTAAGAGTGAAAAATAATATTCTATATACTTGCATAAACAAAGAAGCTTCTAAAGTACTGAGACTTCCAGATTAATAGATCGATTATTAATTAAATCATACCTTGATAGTGTGTGTGCTGACAAAGGAGCAATCACAATTACATCAGCCCAATCGCAGAGATGAATGGGGAGCACATTGTCACCTCTAATGATATTGTGAATCTTAATCTCATCCTCATCAGCTTACTTCCACACAACTAGCCAACCAGAAAAGCAAAGATGAAATCCATACTCATCAGCATAGAGTAATAGTCACACATCATTGCTGTTAGGCCAATCACAGAAGCAGTGCCCTCGGGGAAGAGATAAGTAGGCCTGTAAATAATAAATTCATCAGTCCCCAAAAGCAAGAAAAAGATTATCATCAAGAAAAACATATTTAACATGAAGAATACCATGAACACCTTCTCAGCAACTTTATACAAGCCAGAGCAAAAAAGTAAAACAAAAAGAATACCATGAACACCTTCGCAGTCAGATTTCCTCCATACCCAAAGAATATAATAACACACATACACTAACTTCTATGCAAAGAAGAGTTAGATCACTTCTACCAACTCAAACTCAACTTGTCGATCTGCACCATTGAAAGAATCAATCTAGTAACTACCACAAGCCAATACTAATCATTGTTGCTGAACACAATCTACAGATCCAAAAAATCAACCACCTAAACCAATTAAACAAGCAAATCTAAAATCTACCCATATAAAAAACCTGTCCTTTTTTTTCACCACACACTTGATCCAACAAAAATGCAGCAGCATATACAAATTGTCTATACAATTCTCAACCATAAACACATTTGATCCACCAATAAGCAGCAGCTTACTAAGAGTAACAAGTACAAATAGTACTAGTACCAAACGCAAATCAAACCACAACAACATTCAAGAAAAGGATGAATTGCTATTAAGCCCAATAGTAGCTGAACAGATAAAAAATAAAAGATACAGTTGGTCATACTTTTCTTTTGATTAATTAACTTACAATCTTTTATATTCAATTGAATAAGGTTTGGTTCAAGACCTAGCTTTCTCAAAGAATGCAGTTTCTTGCGAGAGCTGCTGCATTGTCCTTATAACAACCTTTTGCCAACTCAACGTGGTAAATAAGGTCATGTACCTACACACACAAAAATAATCCCTAATTACTAATAAGAAGTGTGTTTGTAGAAGACCAAAACTGAAACCAAATTATAATGTGTTTATACAAATGTAACGTAGTAAGGAAACATAGTAAGGTTAAAAGGGTTATCATATTACCAATCTATCTGATAACACCTGAACACCGGTAACATCCTCAAATGGATTTATATACGCTTAATGAAAATGTCGAAGAGGACTTACACCCATCCTTTTACCCTTTCCTCTAGCCAAAAGAATCACTGACACGCTTTTCTCTTTCACTACTACAGACTCCGGTTTCTGCATTATCCAAATAACATTTTTTGTTTGTTTGTTTCAAAATAACAAATTCACATGACCAAATTGAACAAGGAAGAAGTGCCACATACTTACATCCTCCTGGGCAAGCTTTGCAGAGAAACAAGTGAAGCTGGAGGTTGCAATTCTAACCTTATGATGCTTTTCCTTGAAATTGAATTGATGACCTGTAAAGGCATTCAAGTATGAGATAATAGTAACAGAGGGAACGAAAAATTGAGAAATAAAGGAGGTGGGAGTTGCCTGCAAATCTCAGGTTGGAGTGTGAGATTGGCGAAATTCGGAGGTTGTCATTTGAGAAGAGCAGTGAAGAGTCAAGTGCATGAACCAACCGCCCCATCGGCAGCAGCTTCACAACTCTACTTTGTCACAGTTGAAACCAAGAACCCAATCAATTTAAGAACACAAATTCACACAAAAATGAGAAGAAAGTTAGTAATTAGAGAGAAGAACACCATGAAATGTAAACAAGCTGAGAAATAACCATATCAATTTATCAAGCAAAGAGAAATAGATTGACTGCAAAGCCTTAAACCCACTTACCCAGAAACCTTCTTAGTTACCTTCTTAGCCCCAATTTGACATTTTGCCTTCAATCCCAAATCCACAGCTCCAATGTTCGAATTCAAATCTCAGTTACCCATAGCTAAATTTCGATTCCGCCAAATGCAACACACCACTGTCGAAAGATCTGAAGAACCCTAGAGGTTACCCATTAGGTTTTCTACTGCCTCTGAACCAAAAAACCCCAAATCAATCAGTTCACACAATAAACGCAATTTTAGGTCTCAGAAACGAAAGAAGAAGACGAGGAAGACCAGGCATCAGAAATTGCAAGAGAGAGGGGGGTTGTTACCTGTGAGATTTTTGGATTTGATGTTGGCCTGAGCCCGGTCGGAGTAGAGCTCGAATTACCCATTAAGTTTTGGTCGGGTTTTGTCGAAGAGAGAGAGCGCTTTGGTTGGGGTTTGTCGAGGAGGGAGAGACAGAGAGAGAGAGAGAGAGAGAGAGCTTTGTCGAAGAAGAGATAGAGCAAAGGTTTCGGGTTTGTGTCGAGAGAGAGTGGAGCGCTGTCAGGAGTGAGGAGTGAGGTCTGTCGTTATTTTTTTTATTTTTTTTGCTTAAGTGTAGGGTTTCAAGCCCTGCGCTATGAATTTGGACATGTTGGGGGGAAAATTTCGGGTTTGAGATGAGGTTTGGCATCACAGACATGGTGGGAAACTCGCCGCTCAATTTTTTTAGGGTCATACAACAGTTTTATCCATAAACGTCTTGTGAACTAGTTTATAATTCCATATCAGACGACAGGTTTTATAAAAACGACGTACAAAAAAATAAAAATCAATCAGACGACAGAAAACTGTAATGTGTCGTCTGAGAGGTGTCGTCTGATTCAATTTTTGTAGTAGTGTTTCCTAAAATGAAAAATGGCAACTTTCCAAACTGAAAATGGAAACTTTCCAAAAATGAAAAATAGAAACTACAAAATAGAAACTTTCTACAAATAGGAACTTTCCCAATCAAAGAATGGAAACTTTCCTAAACAGAGTTTTATTAAGGAAATAACGCAGAAAATGTAGGGAAATGCAGTTAAAACGTCGCATTAAAATGCTCCTATCAAATTCCCCCACACTTAGCTTTTGCTAGTCCCTTAGCAAAATCACACTAAGACACACACTAAGACTCAACAAAAATTAAAGACTCTACAAAAATAATGACTCTATTGCCCTTCAACTTTTTGTCTCAGCAATCTCTTATTTTCACAACACCAAGATTAGCACTCAACCAAGAATCAATGTTTAAGCATTCGAGAGTTAATTAAAACATATAATCCACACATACATAAGTAGGACTTGGTTGTAACAATGGTGATGGGTTAAGCTCAGCATGCTTCAGACAAGTATGATTCAAATCTCACAAAGTATATCCACTCTTTCTTCTCTCAGATCATGGCAATGCTTAAAAGCTTATTCACTCAAGTATATGTGAAAGATAAACAAAGTAGATCACATATGTATAGAAACGAAAGCACATAATTTTTCTTTTAAAGATCTCATGAAAGATATCAACTGCATGCACGAATGGACTGTCATAGGTTCAACTCTTGTAACTCATCTCCACATCAAGGGCTGTCCCATCTTAAGGATCAAGAAGGTCTTCTCAAGGGTTGTAATGGGGCCAAGCTCAAGGTTTAAAGAAATGAAAGGTAAGGATTTATCAAAGTGTCCTAAAAACCTAGCAGAGCTCATGTAAATGTAGAGACCTCAAGAATCCACCAAAGCATTGCAAAAACGTCACTTCCCCTAGAGGTAACATAAAAGGGCCTAATGTCTTCATGTTGGGCCCAATCTTCAATGTAAACTTCCCTTGAACTCTAGTGAAATGGACAAAGGCCAAATTTTCTTAAGTGGGCCTTCAATTCAAAGCAAACTCCAAAATCACTAAGTATGGGGGACTAAAATCCATAAATATTTCTTTCTTTTTCTTTTTCTTTTTCTTTTTCTTTTTAGCGGTACACATTTTTTTTTTCTTTTCTTTTCATTTTTCACGGCTTTCACATATTTTTTTCTTTATGGACAAGTTTACCCCCACACTTGAACTTTCACCTCTTCTCAATTTTCATCCTTAACGCCAAACCCATGTAGTATGTCTCAAAAGATAGCTCCACTAAGTTCTTAGAACAAAGGGTAGGGTTATAACTATACTAAGCTTCATGGTTAAGGATTTTAAGGGTGATGAACGAAAAGGCTTAATGTAGGCTCAAAGGAGCTGATCTAGGGGGTCCCACGACGGGCACAAATAGGGACACAAGTTTATATGGCAACGGTGATAATTCCTAGGGTGCCTCTATCCCTTCCAGAATCAGGGCCATGTATTGATATCACGTCTCAACAAGCACAAGAGCGAATTCTAGCATTCTCTAGTCCATTAAACTTAATCTATGGCAAGCAGTCAATCAAATGAAGAATAATGAGATCATCAAAACATCGCCAAGAAATTAAGAATATATATTTCATTTTCACTCCAAGAAAAAGGGACATGGCTCAATTATCTCACATGGGCTTTATGAATCAAAACTCATCTTAACATGCTCATATTCTGTACCAAGGTTACGAGATCCATATCCACTACACATGCATGCATTTTTCATATATCTCAATTAACCAAAGAATACTATGTTAAAATCATCTCAATATTGTGATCCTCTTTTAGTCATGATTTCAGAGATATAGAATCATCCTAGACAGTTGAAAGGCATCCTATGACTCAAAACAAAACAAAAGCAACGAAATTTTTTTTATTTTTGACATTTTTCGATTTTTTGTATTTTTCAATATATGACTCAAAATAAAAGACAAAAATAGAAATCCCTTCCCCCACACTTAAATATTGCATTGTCCTCAATGTAATCAATTAAAAGCATGCAATGAAACACTTAAGCATATAGAGATGGAATTTACGAAAATAAAGTGCAAAGAAAAACAAAAGTTACAAAATAACAACGTAGGGAGGAAAAAGCAAATCTGCGTTGAAGGCTCCTCCACAGCTACTTCTGAATTGGGTTGCCTCCCAAGCAGCGCTTAATGTTTATAGTCTTTCAGCCTAGACTTGTACCTCCATTTAATCCTCTGGTTGTGGGGCGTTTTGGAGGGGTACAACCTCCAAGTCATGTTCCACAAACGCATCATAGTAGGGCTTCAGGCGATGGCCATTCACTTTGAACTCGCTACCTGTTTGTTCACTCTTTATCTGCACAGCTCCATGAGAGAACACATTAGTAATAGTGAAAGGCCCGATCCAACGAGAACGAAGCTTACCTGGGAAGAGTTTAAGACGAGAATGGAAGAGAAGAACTTTTTGGCCCACAACAAAAGTCTTCCTTCGAATCATTTTATCATGGAATGCCTTAGTCTTATCTTTGTAAATCTTGGCACTTTCGAAAACATCATTCCTAATCTCCTCTAACTCTTGCAATTGTAGCTTCCTATGAAGCCCAGCTGCATCAAGATCCATGTTGAACTGCTTCACAGCCCACCAAGCTCTGTGCTCTAACTCCACAGGTAAATGGCAAGGTTTGCCATAGACAATTCGATATGGTGACAAACCTATGGGAGTCTTGTACGCAGTCCTATAGGCCCACAAAGCATCCTCCAAACCCAAGGACCAGTCTTTCCTGTTAGGGTTCACAGTCTTCTCCAATATCCCCTTGATCTGACGGTTAGAGACCTCAGCCTGCCCACTAGTTTGGGGGTGATAAGGTGTAGAAACCTTATGTGTCACATCATATCTCTTCAAGAGAGCCTCAATCGTCCTATTGCAAAAGTGGGATCCACCAACACTAATGAGAACTCTAGGCATTCCAAACCTGCTAAAGATGTTAGACTTGATAAAATCTGCAACAACCTTAGAGTCATTAGTTCTAGTGGCCTTTGCTTCCACCCATTTGGAAACATAGTCCACTGCAAGTAAGATATAGAGAAACCCATAAGATGAAGGGAAGGGTCCCATGAAATCTATACCCCAGACATCAAATATTTCAACAGTTATTATATTGGATAATGGCATTTGATCTCTAGGACCTAGATTTCCTGTTCTTTGGCATCTATCACAAGTTAAACAATAGGCATGTGCATCCCTAAATAATGTTGGCCAAAAGAACCCAGACTCTAGCACCTTAAACGCAGTCTTTTTAGATCCAAAGTGACCCCCACATGCTTTAGAATGGCAAAACGAAAGTATGGCATTATGTTCATGTTCAGGCACACATCTCCTAATCAGTTGATCAGAGCAATATTTCCATAGATAAGGTTCATGCCAAACATATTGCTTAGCAGTTTTCTTAAGCCTATCTCTATGAGCACGTGACATGGTATCAGGAATCTTTCTAGACACAATGTAATTCACAATATCTGCATACCATGGTTCACTTACCTGGATTCCAAAGAGCTACTCATCTGGAAACGTCTCCACTAGAGGGAGAGGGTCTTCTGCATGCACCAAACGACTCAAGTGGTCAGCTACCACGTTTTCACTACCCTTCTTGTCCTTGATTTCCACGTCAAATTCTTGCAAGAGTAGTATCCATCTAATAAGCCTTGGTTTCGCCTCCTTCTTGGTCATCAAGTATTTCAAAGCTGCATGGTCAGTATAAATAATAACCTTGGTACCAAGTAAGTAAGAACGAAATTTTTCAAGTGCAAAGACAACTGCAAGGAGCTCTTTCTCTGTAGTTGAGTAGTTCATTTGGGCATCATTAAGAGTCCTTGAGGCGTAGTAAATGGCATAAGGTCGTTTGTCCTTCCTTTGCCCCAAAACAGCTCCAACTGCGTAGTCAGAGGCATCACACATCAACTCAAAAGGCAAGGACCAATCTGGAGGTAACATGATTGGGGCAGACGTCAACAACTCCTTAAGCTTGTCAAAAGCTTCTTGACACTCCTTGTCAAAGTGAAACGTCACATCCTTCTGGAGTAGTTGGCATAGAGGTCTCGAAATCTTGGAAAAGTCCTTGATAAATCTCCTGTAAAAACCTGCATGGCCAAGGAAAGAACGAATCTCTCTCACAGAAGTGGGAGAGGGTAAGTAATGCACAATATCTACCTTGGCTTTATCAACCTCTATTCCCCTAGCAGAGACAATATGTCCTAGAACTATTCCTTGTTTAACCATAAAATGGCATTTTTCCCAGTTTAATGCAAGGTTAGTTTCCATGCAACGTTTCAAAATGATTTCCAGATTATTAAGACAATCATCAAAATTCTTTCCAAAAACTGAAAAGTCATCCATGAATACCTCTATGATTTTCTCAATATAATCTGAAAAGATACTTACCATACACCTCTGAAAGGTACCTGGAGCGTTGCAAAGTCCAAAGGGCATGCGACGATAGGCAAACGTCCCAAAGGGGCATGTGAACGTAGTCTTCTCTTGATCTTCATTGGCTATGGCAATTTGATTGTAGCCTGAGTAGCCATCCAAGAAGCAGTAATAATCATGTCCAGCTAGGCGCTCAAGCATTTGATCAATGAATGGAAGACGAAAGTGATATTTCCTTGTTGTTGCGTTGAGCCTCCTGTAGTCAATGCAGACTCTGTGGCCTGTGACTGTCCTTTGGGGCACCAGTTCGTTTTCAGCATTCTTCACCACAGTTACCCCAGACTTCTTGGGTACTACTTGAACTGGGGAGACCCACTTGGAGTCTGAAATGGGGTAGATCACCCCACAATCTAGGAGTTTGATAACCTCCTTCTTCACAACTTCCATCATTGGAGGGTTGAGACGACGTTGAGCCTCTCTAGTGGGTTTAGACCCCTCCTCTAGAAGTATCCTATGGACGCAAGTTGTAGGGCTGATTCCCTTGATGTCCGCCAATGTCCATCCTATGGCGGTCTTGTGTTGCTTCAGCATTTCCACCAACTTCTCTTCTTGTGGAGTCGTAAGTGCAGAGGACACAATCACTGGTAAGGTCTCCTTGTCCCCTAAGTAGACATACTTCAAGTGGTCTGGAAGAGGTTTTAGCTCAAGTTCTGGAGCCTGGACAACTGAAGGTAAAGTCTTGTTAGCAGATAACTGAATGGACAAGGGAGAATTAGACTTACATACATAAGGTGATGCCTCAAGGAAGGAGACGTTTTCAATGATTTTTCCTTCACAAGTGTCCTTCATCCTCCGAGATAGTGACGCCACCTTTTGTGTACCCTACTCCTTGTTCAAGCGTCGTGGCTAGGGTATCCTCATTCATGACATCAAACATTTTCTGTGCAAGATCGTCCAAAATGTCAATAGAATAACAATCATTAACATCAAGAGGATACCTCATGGCTTCAAAGATGTTGAAGCCAATAACGTCACCATCAAATTCCATGGTGAGAGAGCATGCATACACATCTATCTTCGTCCTAGCTGTCCTTAAGAAAGGACGTCCCAAAAGCAATGGAGTGGAACTCACAGGGGAGTCCTCCATTTCCAACACATAAAAATCAGCTGGGAAGATAAGATGGTTAACCTGCACAAGCACATCCTCCAACAAACCTCTAGGGTATGCATTGGATCTGTCAGCTAACTGAATGATAACATTATCAGATTTAAGTTCTCCTAGACCTAGGGTTTCATAAACAGAGGAGGGCATAACATTAACAGATGCACCTAGGTCTAGCATAGCATTCTTAAATCTGGAATTACCAATAGTACATGGAATAGTGAAGCTTCCAGGATCCTTACACTTTGGAGGAATTTTCCTCTGAATCAAGGCAGAGACATTCTCACTTACCTTTACCACCTCCTTTTCACGGTTTACTCTCCTAGTAGTGCAAAGCTCTTTGAGGAACTTGGCATACTTAGGGACTTGCTTGATGGCCTCTAGGAGGGGTAAGTTCACTTGCACCTTCTTGAAAGTTTCCAAGATAGCTTGGTCACTCTCATCCTTCTTAGATTTGGCAAACCTGCGTGGGAAGGGTATGCAAGGAGAAGAAGAGTTAGCAATAACCAAATTTGATAAGTTAGAATTGTTACCTTTATGTTCCGGATTTGCCTTAGGAGATGAGGACGTCCTAGTCTCTTCTACCCTGGACGTTGCAGGGTCTTTCTCAAGTCCCAACTTGGTGGGCTCTTGTTCCTTTGCAATCTCAACACTTGCTTGGGCCTTCTTGGTTTGCTTGGGTTGATCCACGAATGGTCTTCCACTCCTTGTAGTCACAACTGATGCATTCTCCACATTACCCTTAGGGTTAGGTATTGTGACACTAGGGAGCTTCCCAGTCTCATGAATCTTGCTCATGAAGTCCACAACTTGGCCCATTTGCTTCTTAAGGTCTGCAATATCTTTGGTATGGGTCTGTTGTCCTTGAATCAAGGCATGTGTAGAGTTGGTCAAGGCTTGGGTAGAACTAGTCAATGCTTCCAACGTTTTATCATAGTGAGAGTTGGAATTCCCTGAGTTCTGTTGAGGAGGCATGTAGGGCCTTTGAAAGGAAGGTCCTTGAAATGAAGGTCCTTGAGGACGTTGGAAGTTCCCACCAAGAGGATTCTGAACGTTTTCATTGTTGGTCCACTTGAAGTTGGGATGGTCCCTTCATCCTGGGTTGTAAGTATTGGAATAAGGGTCATGCCTAGGACGTTGAGGTCCTCCTTGATATCCTCCTATAGCATTTGCAGATTCCCATCCTCCATTATCATTGAGTTGAGGGCATTGATCTGTAACATGCCCTTGCATCGAGCATACCCCACAAGCAATTGTTGCACTTGGTCCCTTGGAACTTATAACTTGGTTCATAAGGAGGGTGAGCTTATTCAGTTGGTCTTCAATGGCAGTATTCTTACTCACTTCATGTACCTTACGAATGGGGTGTCCTATACCCTCATATTGTTGAGTGTTTAGGGCACGATTTTCAATAAGTTCCCTCCCAGCTGCAGGTGACTTGTCCACAAAAGCTCCTCCAGCTGCAGCATCAAGCATTTGCCTTTCTAAGGGTAAGAGTCATTCGTAGAAACATGTAAGTAGGGTCTCATCCTTCATCTGATGTTGAGGGCATTGTGCAAGTAAGGAATTGAACCTCTCATAGTAGGCAGCATATGACTCATCATGAGCTTGCTCAATTCCACTGAGCTTCTTCGTGAGTGTGATGACCTTTGAAGCTGGGAAGTATTTTTCCAAGAAGGTCTTCCTCATTGTTTCCCATGAAGTGATACGTCCAGCAGGAAGCTCATATAGCCAATCTTTGGCTCTGTCAGCTAAGGAGAACGAAAATGCCTTCATCTTCAGAATGTCTTCATCAACTCCTTGTGGTTGCATGTTAGCACACACAGACTGAAATTCTCTGATATGCTTGTTGGCGTCCTCCATATTGAGGCCATGGAACATAGGGAGCTTGTGCAACAATCCACTCTTAAGCTCAAACTCTGCTTGTCTTCCTGCTGCAGGGGCAGGGTATATGATTCCCGTAGGGGGTCCTCCTTAGACAGCTGTTGTGGAGAATTCCCTAATAGATGTCATTCTCTCTTCCTTGACTTCTTCAGGTGGTGGTGAAAGTGGTGGTGTAGGGTTGGATGAAACCACAGGTGAAGGTGAACGTGAAGGAGGAGATGGAGTAGGTGTAGGTGATGTAGACTCCTCAGAAGAATAGACCCTCTTCCCTTGCTCGTTAAATGTGTACTCTTTGAATTTCAAAGGGGAAGTTCTTCTGTACTCAAGTATAGGAGGATTTGCCAAGCGAGCGAGCCTTTCTTCAATCTCTTTCTTGCTAGGAATTTTAGAGGGCTCGGACATTCATGGAGATCCTGAACATCATTAAGATTTATACAAGTTAGTAAATTACAAAATACACAAGATACAAGTTAATACCTTATACAGAAACGTCACTATTCACAATGCAACAAAAGAGACTTACAAAGTTTGTACAAGTAAGAGAAGTAAGAAAACAAACCAATTTACAAGTGAAGGTTATGTACAAGTATTTTATTTTTACATGGAAATGTTATAAACATAGTTAATATCTCAATTGATTCCAAGTTGTAAGTCGAGCCCAATAGAAACCACTACTATTGGTGAGCTACGATATAGGGATAGTCGCCTAGACATAAGTCACTTTCCTTTGTTTCAGAAGGCCAGATAGCCAGATTAAGAGGTAAGTGAGAGGGAGGACTCATTTTGGTGATACTAAGGAGGCTACTCCCTCATTGAGGTTTACGCCCCTATTGGCTACTTCCACATTGTGGTTTACACACAGTCTATAGTATCTCTGAGATCCAATTTGAACCCATCACCCAGGGTCTCAACCTAAGACACCATCTGTAATGCCCCTTACTCAGCTTGGAAATTAACTCATGTGTTAGACTGTTCTCCAAATGCTAATAAAGGCCGCCCTCAACCTCATAAGACCTTAGGAAGGTACAAATGAAGGGTTAAGGCCAATATTAACAAAAGGGCCCTTGTCTACTCATACGATTTTACATACTCACAACAATTAAGTATTTAACGAAATTCATAACTCCATTTGTATTAATTTTCTTTACAAGTAAAATTAGACAAATTATGTACCAAAACTTTCACACATGTACAAAACGTCACTGTTCACAATTTTTTTTTTTTTCTTTTTCTTTTAACTTTTTATTTTACAATTATTTCAACACTTAGGTACTGGAACAGGGAATCTCGGAGTGCAATGGGCTGTAACAGCTCCCTTTCCAAGATTATGTTTAATCCAATATACCTTAATGTATCACAACAATTTCTTACATTTTTCTTTTGTCATAAATATTATTGATATCAAATCTAATTCCAAGCGGTAAATCAAGTGGACGTGCGGCCCAAGTATAATCGTCTAGACACAAAGTCCCTCCTACATCCTTTGGGCAACCTTACTGAAATGGCCAGGTAGGGGAGGACGAACACAAGAGGTAGGATCCATTTTGGCATAGAGCCACATAGGGCATAGAGCCACATAGTGGTTTACGCCCATTTGTAAGCACTTCTGAATCCAGAACCCGTTATGAACGTTGTCCCCTTCCTAGACACCATCTCACATAGGCTATACTTACTTGGATATAAAAGGTCCTAAGTGTGAAGACAGTTCAATGAATGTTAATAAAGGCCGCCCTCAACCTTAAGGGACCTGAACTAGGTACCAATAAGGGGTTTAGGCCAATATTAATAAACACGACTTCACATATTCCTTCTTTAATTTACAACCTACAATTAAACTCGTGTTCAATAATATAAATAACAACCTAATTAATTAAACTAAAATTCGACAATTACAACTCTATTACTCTCTTAATAATCCAGATAGAGAGCTCCTGCTTTCCTCTGACTCGGTAGTTTATCACTATGTTCATCATCGACGTCTACTTTCATTTTGCTTCTGTATTTTCCCAAATGCTCCTCCTGAATTTATTCGGTACCACATGTGTTGGTTAAGAATGAGTCTAGATGCTTAGAGCAACATTCAGAACTCAAAGGCCAGTGGTTATTGGTGGTTCTCACAGACCATGTAAAGTTTGTATGTCATGCCTATCAACACTACTTCAGTAAACATTTGATCTCATATAAATTAACAACGAATTATGAAACCCATCAGCATCACATTATGAAGAACTAAATCACAGGAAGACCAAAAAGGAAAGAATAAACCAGGTCTCTCTTGCCCCGTAACCATTGAATTAAATTTTCAAAGTATTTCTCAAAAGATCCATTGTACCAATTTCTCTGATTTATATAAAATCCTATAACAAACTATCATGGACAAAACTCAATTTGGTTCCTCTAGATACAAATGTCAGCATGGACTGAAATTTACACAAATGCAGCATGTAATCCAGATTCCAGAAATCACTAGCATCAGCTTTTATCAGCACCTTCATCAAATGCAGCAGAGCCCACAACACGAAAATCCAGTTTCTTCTGTTGCTTCAAGCGACGGCGTTCATCAAAGTTTTCCCATCCCTCAATCTGCGTAAACATTGTTGTCATACATTAGAAAACACGGCAAAGTAAACAAACCACTGAAGATTTGCTAAAAACACGGCATAGACATTATTGTCCTACATTAAAAGAAACGGGAAAGTAAAACAAACCTGACGAAGGATATCCATGGTTATTTCTGTGTTGTGCAAGTCAAGTCTTGTGAGCATTAGGCACATTTTGAATAGTGAAGAAGGGAGAGATTTCAGCCCATTATTACTGAGAGACAGGGACTGCAATAAAATAAAAGCTTCAGAATGAAAACAGCCTGGTAATGACACAAAACACACACGGTTCCTTTTAAGAGTAAAAAGAGTAAAAACTAGTCAGTAACAATTAGTCTTAAGCCCAGGCAGATGCTCGAGCTGCAGCTGATCAATGGAAAAATATGAGAAAAGACTCATGTCCATTGAGAAAATCATAAAAAAACCAAAAACAAAAAACAAAACAAAGCAACTATTGTTAAGGTAACCCTACAGAGTACCACAGAACACGATCTTACATAATACAACTCTAGGCATAGAATGCACAAACTATTTAAAAATAAGAAGAAAAAACAATAGGAGGAATAATAAGTACAAACAATTGGATTAAGTAAGGACCTTTAGATTATGCAAATTGCTAAATGTCTCGGGCAAATCTGACAGAAGATTTGATGAAAGATCAACCTGAAACATGCTGAAAGAAAGTCAGATACATCAACTAAAATTCAGAGAGTGGAAAACACCAGAAACACTACCTCAATAAGAGAAATAAGGTCCCCTATCCATGGAGGAATGGTGGTGATCCTGGAACATACAGACAAGAGTTTAATCAAGATACAAGCCACTAGTAATCAATGATGATATACATCTTCAAGAGGTTTCTTCATCAACATATCATCAACACATGGAAGAAAAGCATGCTTAGTAGATTACATATGACGTTCTTGTTTCTGGACGAAACTATAAATGATGTTGAAAAGTTAAAATTTCCATGAAGGGGAAACCCATAAAAGCACTCAGAGGCAAAATATGAAGTGCTACAACATTAACAGTGTAAATGAGTAAAAAGTTTGAACTATTATTCCAGATTAAAATGAAAAGACACACAAGGGAAGACCCAAAAAAAATAAATAAATAACCTTGAAAATAACCTAAATAACCAGAGAGGGGAACAGATTTTAATCCTCATATTCCCATCAATAACATATCCTTGCTTAGAATACTTTCAAGATTACCTGTTATTGTTGACTTTCAGAACTTCAAGCTTAGGCAGATATCGCAATTCACTTGGGAGGCTAGACAACATGTTGTTCGCAACATGAAGTTGCCTTAGTGATGGCAACCAGCCCAGATCCGATGACAATCTAGTTAAACTGCATAAACCACTTAATTATCAAAAATTGTTCTTTAATGTGGTTTGTTGCTTCTATTGTAAAGGACCTAAGATGCTCACCGGTTTTGGTTCAGAGAAAGAACAGTTAAAGACTTTAAAGATTTTAGTGCTTCCCAGCTAACAGAGTCATCCGATATATCGTTTGAATCGAGTAAAAGTTTCTACAAAATTTTGAGAACGAAGTGAAGTTACATAGATGTTAAGGAAAGAAGTCAACATAACTGAATTGGAAATGCAACAAACATAATACCTGCAAGGAATTCATACAGCCAATCAAGGCGGGTACTTCTTGAATAACATTGTTGCTGAGGTCAAGAACTCTTGCAGAAGTTCTAGAATCCCCCCAGACTTCCTCGGGAATAGCCTTTTCAAATGCAATCAACAGGAATCCTCATCATTGGAAAATATAGGTGCTCTAAACTAATAGTTGGCAATAAGTAAATTGAAACGGATATTATATGTCTACGAGATTCACATGATCATGATTCCAACTCCCACTTATGTCTAAAGCAAAAACAACTCTGCAAAGCATCGTACTTCTAAACATACTCAATACTCGTCAACCAAGCCAAGATGTTACAAAGAGAAACACGCATGCTCACCATAATGCAAAATGTAAACAGAAAAATGCTTATTCATAAGATATAGGTTGACAATATAGAGTGACTGTTTGCTCATACCTTCAAGTTACACTCACTGAGTCCTATAACTCCAGTAGCCTTCCATCGTTCCAACCTATTCTTATCAACAGCAGCTTTTTTCGCCTTTCCTTTATCAGATCTATCAGCATTGTTGTCTCTAGAAATGGGGCGACTCTGAGCTTGTTTAAGAATAGGTCCATCCTATTCATACAAAATCACAATTCAGTACTAATTCCAATAACCCATTTATAAATTGTTCCATAAAACACGCTTCAAAAGAAATCTACATCTCCACAAGTACTATAATCCAAACTTTAATCAACTTTCTCATCTACATTTTCACTCAAGCAAGAAGAAATGATCCTTTCCCTTTCTTTAACAAAAGAAGGACAACAACCAAACAAGTGGGTTCTTCAGTGTCTATCAAATTCAATGTCCCAATACACACACGTCTCCAAAGTTACTACAATCCAATATTTTATCAAATGTACTAACCAATATTTCTTAATACAACAAAATTCATACATGTCCACAATTACTATAACCCAAAACTATATCACATATATAATCAACATATTTACTCAAGAAAGAAGAAAGGATCTTTCTTTAACAAAATTCCAATTCCTCTTTCTTCTCATTTCTATTCCCAACTACCAACAAGTGGGTTCCTCAATGTCTTAACAATTCAACTTCAACCCTACTTAAAACAACTCAGATTACTAGAAAGAAAACAGGTAAAAAGAAATGAATTTTACCCCTTGGTGCAAACCCTGAGAAGCCATGAGCATGATCTTGGCCCCATTAGTGATCTCAGACTCCCTCAGCGTCATTGCATCCACCAAAAGCTTCCCTATCACCAAACACCCAAAACCCACAAAATCAAAACAAGAATCAAACATTTTAATCACTACCCATTTCTCATAAACTCAATCAAATTCTACAGAGAAAGGAGAGACCTTTGGATATGAGCTTTTGGCCGCGAGGGAGGACATTGGTGAGAGGTTGAAGAAGGGCCTTGAGGTCCTTGATGGTCGAGTCCGGTGAGAGATTTGTGATGGGTATGGTTCGGCCACTGAACTTGACGCTCAGGCTTATGGTGGTGGTGGTGGTGGTGGTCGCTCCGCTGACGTCAGCGCCGGTGGCACCGGTCTCCATTTCTCCCTGTCGTTGCAGTTGGGTCTTTCTTGTTCTTTGGTCTCTCGTGTTTACCTCTGCATTTTAATATTTTTTTTTATCACATTTCGTCGGCTTCACGCTAACGTATTGGGCTACACTAGTGGGCTTAGTATCTAGACCGGGCCTGGTTGGATTCAATTGGGCCTGAAATATGGATATGGGTATCCTCATGAGGCCGGCTTTTTTAACATAAATAGGGAATCGTAAATCCTTCAGATGTAGAGCCTTCATGGCCTTGAACCCAACCAAATTGCCTGCTACAATAGCGGCAAGTAAACATGATAGTACATGATAATAATTCTACTTCTTGCAAATGCATTTGGAACTTTGGGAAATATTATACATCCTTAAGAAAAAGGGCTTAGTTCGAGTGGGGAATTCATAAATTTATGAAAGGTTTTAACTTTGTCGGGCTCGTGCCATCTGGTCTAACATCCCATTTGCCATCTCTATCTGTTCATGTCCAAACTTTTATCCGCAAAATTTTTCACACACACAGTTCTTTGAAGTCGATTTTGGGTATATGTTTGTCGCGCATTAAAAACCCGCTACTCAAAAAACGCATAAAAGAGCTTCTTTGCCGAACTCCTCACGATTATTTTTTTTGTATTTATATTGAAAGGATCCTATATTTGATGTTCATGAGTCATGACAATTAAAATAATAACATGAAGGTAGATAATATTGAAGTTGAATGAAGTTGATCGGGGATTAACATTAATCTTTAATTTTGGATATAAACTTTTTGAGTAAGGCCACGGGGGCGAAATAATATATTCATCACAAGCCAGAATAGGCCGTTACATACCCTTCCGCTGTCATTTATAGACAAACAAGAAGTTAGTGGTAGTACCCACAAGTGGTACGTACATATAGTCCTACTCATTATGCATTCAAATACGTAGAGATAGCGAATATCCTCCTTCGGTACTACTCCAGAGACGCTAAGGATACATAGAGTGCACATCGGTGCATAGCTTCCTAAATACAAGGAATTTATTGTAATTAGACAAAATGCTAAAAACATAGGGTTGGGCATAGGGCCAAAAAAAAACCCCGCCCAACATATCTAGATCAAAGAAACACCCACTCAAAAGGCCCAGCAGGCCGGGCCCGGCTCCAGCACAGCATCCATCTCCAGCCCTAAACTTCACGTGCAGTTCCAGCAAAGCTTCACTGACGCCGCTCCACCGTGATCCTTGTCGCCACTGACCCGCCGCAACCCACCACACAGCAGAGCACCCCGCCACCACCTGCCTCCCACTGAAACTCCCTCAACCCAGTCCCCTGCATACCACACTGCCGCCGATCTTGAACTCAACACCGTGACAGCTTTGACAGCCGAAGCAGCCGAGATCGAGGTCCACCAAACCTACAACACAAAGCCAAGAACCAGAGACGCGACCACCAAAGACCAAAAGCGGAAAACCAGCCTGCAGAAAAACCCCCGAGCAACCACCCCTACCAGAGTTCTCTGATCCCATATAGCAATCCCCGTCCGGCAGCAGCGTCGGCGAGGCCCAGAGGCCAGCCCAGAGCCACCACCGGACGAAGAAACGTTCGTGCAAAAACCGCCGCCGACGGTGCTTAGGGTTTTGGGATGAGAGCCTTTTCGCTAGTTTAGAAGGTCATTTTTTTTTTTTTAATGTTCCTGGATATAAACCTTTTGTTTGCAATTAGAACAATGAAACATTTGTACGTGTTTTATTTGTGATCACTGATATATGTGCATTATTTGCTATGATGTTCAATGTTCTTGTTATTCTAATTATACATGAATAATAAATGTATTTATTTTATTTGTTAACTTTCCTCGAACCTGTTTCTTATGATTTTTATGATTTGTTATTTCGCTGTATCAAACTGTGCCAATTTCCCGTCCCACTTAGACTCCAAAACACCATCTTTACTAAATTATGTGTATCAGAAAACCTCAGTTTTCACAGCACGAAAAGTTAACTAAATTTATTAAAGCACACACTTGCATGATTAGCAATAATATTGAAAGTGCTATTTCAGTCATTCAGTGTTCCTGCCAGTGCTGGGTCAACTAGATCTAGTCCTCCACTGGGAGCCTGTAAACAAGGGCCAAAAGACACAGGTTTTGCCAGCTCTGAGGTTCACCAGAATGAAATGAAAGAATAAATTCCTCTACCTGGGTTGTCAAAAACCCAAAAAAAAATCACAAATTTGGTTCACATGAAAGAGGAGATGAGAGGATCTCTGGGCTCTGCTCTTGTTGTTATTCTATATATGTTCAATCAATGAAAGCATGTGATGGGTCTACCACCATTTCCATTACTTTGCTATCTTACAGTGCTAGCTTTAGTCTTCTTCTACCACTCTACCAGCATGTGAACTTTTTCAGAAGCCACCCACCAGCACTAGGTTGGTTTGGTTTTTCTACTTTTAACTTTAGCTTTTGGAAACAACTGCTTCAGTTTTTTCAGAGCTACCAAACATGTATTGTCTCCACTACCACTCCCCAGTTATTATTATCCATGGTCCCCAACTCACATGTTCAGATCATCATCATCACTCCCATTCAGCCTCTCCTATTATTTAACTTTCAGGGAATTACAGGAACCGTAATTACATATCATACTGTTCAAACCAAAGTAATTGAATGATTTTTTTTTTCTTCATATAATATGACTCACGATAATTTAGTATAGTACCATAAGTCTATTTTTGTGTTTTCCGCCTAGATAAATTTATCAATTCACTCAAACACTACCAACTCAATTGTCTTTAGTATAAGGAGATCCAATGCAAAACCCATTATCATATATTTGGAGTTTTCAATGCAGTACAATGTAATTAACCCTTCAATTAACTTTTTTTTTTTTATGACAACCCCTTCAACTTGTTACCGAACCTAAAGTCTGGTATAAACATTGGTACCATCCTAATTGGTTTTTTTGTGGTGCTAGTTTGAACAGGTGGAGAATCTGAAGAATTTGGCACACAAATGTCAATGTGCTTGCTATTATTGGCTGTCAATGGATCATAAACACCCCATACTCCTGCATTGAGTGATTGATTATATATTTATGATGATGTGATCCTCCAACTTACACTTAAAAAATAATCAAAACTAAAGCTGTTACATTGCAGAAGCTTTTAGTTGGTCTAAAACATTGAAGTTGCACATGTTTGATATCACAGCTTAATCAATCACAGGACTGAAAATAAAAGAATAAAGGGAAGACTGATTAGAAATGTTGGAAGTAATTAGTTATCGCATTTTAGAGCAAAATTAATGGCACAACAATCTCTCATTATTTGCACAAATAATCTCGCACAGAAAGTGACATATTAAAGAACATAATAGTTTTGGCAGCAAGTAAATTAGATTTTATAAAGTGAAATGAAAAAGTTTTCATGCCAATTTACACTGTTATCCAGATGTGTATGATTGCATTTGCCTCATTCTGATGTCTTTGAACTCAAAGTTAGTCTTTTTGACATGTTCTTCCCAATATTTAGGTCTCCATTAGGCATCTAAGAAATATATTCTCCCATGTTTAAACTAAGAAAAGACATGAAGTTTATGAACGCTTCAATTATATTGAATAAATCTAAACATTGTTTTTGGTCAAAGCCTCAACTAGTTTCCCTAAGATGAATGCCTCAACTAGTCATCACCAAGTGTTGTAGTCTCTGCCTCTCTATTCTCCCTCCAAATCTATTTTAAATGCCAAATTAAGATGAAATGAAGTTCCCCAAATCAGAGTTTTTTTTTTTTTTTTTTGGCTGAATCCCCAAATCAGAGTTTGCAACTCTGAAAACAAAAATAAAGAAAGAAGACAGATAGATTTGACCAGGTCAACAGAAAATCCCTTTTGGCACTAGGCAAAATTACCCCCTCCATCTACTTAAACTGGACCTCTCATCTATAATTAGGCCTCAACTCCCAATTAGCCCACCTGCTAATCAGAACCTCCCATCTCCCCTTAAACCCCTATCAAGCCAAAAAGTAACACACCACCTCTCTTAAGTCTCAACTACCTTAACCAACCGCCTAACCCTACCCCATCAATTTTACCTCTCATTTTCTCTGTGGAAAGCTCAAACCTTTGCAGTCCCCCTCTTTCAATTTTCAATCCCCAACGCCTTCGCTTAAAGCAACCCAAAACCCCATATCACAAAAATAAAGCAAAACCCAATCCATATCCTCTTTCCCACATCATAAAGTTCCAATCTTTGCAGTCCTCTCTTTGAAATCTCAAACACCCAGAACCCTAAATCAATCAGAGAAAGAAACCCAATTCTTATTTCTCCATTTCCGCGTTGCCCAATTCAACCAAGTTTCGATTTTGCTATCTGGGTGTTTCTGGTAAATCCCAACCCTCAAATGTGGCGGCCGTGGAGTAAATCAACGGTTCAGATTCACGACACGACGACATCGCCGACCTCGCCGTTCTCGTTCTCCTCCTTCAAAGACATCCAGAACCTCTGCGCCGAAGAGCCGCCGCAACCCGCCGCCACCGCCAAGAAAGCCTCGGCGATCTTCCACCGCGTCCGAGTCGCCAACTCACTCCTCCGCGCCTGGTCGACTCGCCCCAAAGATGAGCCCTCCCCTACGACGCAACTCGAGCCGTCGTCTATTTCCCTCCCGGGCGGCGAGAAACGCATTGTCGTATACTTCACCAGCCTACGTGTCGTGCGCCGCACGTTCGAGGACTGCAAGGCCGTCCGATCAATACTCCGGGGATTCCGCGTGACGTTGGACGAGCGAGATCTGGCGATGGACCACGCCTTCATTACCGAGCTGCAGCAGATCCTTGGTCAAAGAAAGTTGACCCTCCCCCGGGTTTTCATTGGCGGGAGGTACATTGGTGGGGCCGAGGAGGTGAAACAGCTGCACGAGGCTGGCGAGCTCAAGAAGTTTGTGGAAGGCCTGCCCGTACAGGAACCCGGCGCGTGCGACGCGTGTGGCGGATACAGGTTTTTACTGTGTGACGTTTGTGACGGCAGTCATAAGTTGTATTCTGAGAAAGGGGGCTTCAGGAGTTGTACCTCGTGCAATGAGAATGGTCTGATCAGGTGCTCTTCTTGTTCTTGCGCACCAATCTAGATAATTAGGGGAAAAAGAAGCAATTTATTTTTATTTTGTGTTTTGTGTTTTTTTTTTTTTTTTTTTTGGAATTTCTGGGTTGGAGTAGTTTAATGTGTAGTTTTTGTTATGGAGGATGTTGTTGGGTAATTTGTATGTAACGTAAGAAAGTGTAGTTCCAACCAGAAATGGGGTGTGACATTTTGTCACACCTTGGATTTTACAAGCTGACTTTGGGTTATGATATTTCAACTTGATTTAGGTACATTTTTCTTTTTATTTATTTTTGTTTGATGTGCATGATTATGAACTTTTGGCGCCCAAAATCCTACTCTAAGTACCCTTTTGTGTATGATTTGTGAAATTAAAGACGTGTGAAAATGATAATTTGTTGCCTAATCATTGTTTTAAGGGTTGGATGACTTTGATTGATGCAATATATGAGGGGAAGATTTAATGTCAACCGTCTATTCATTATTGGTATGCAAACAAGATTGAGTGTGGAATTAATAATAAATCAACAGCTAATCCGAAATTGAATAGACTAGATTGATTAGACAGATACTAGGAGCAAGTTAGGATTATATTCTCATGAAGACCAACCAGATTGAAGTGTGGAATGAGCTGTTGAAGGATTTGATGGATTGAATGAGAAATGTGGTGGGGGAAATTAGATTAGGCAAAGAAGACAGTTGTCAAAGCTCAGGTGTTGATGGGGGAGACAAAGTAACATGGTTGTGCAAAGAGTGTAACATAAGCCTGAGGGGAATAGAATAGGGAGCTAATCTTATCCTTCTAAACGTGAGGCTCAAAGTTTCGATTCTTATTGTGCGAGCTTGAAGAGTCAATGATGTTAGACGATTATTGGACAATGGACATGCTTTAAGTTGTTTTCACAAGGAACTAAAAGGGTGGATCCGCAAGTTTTCACGAAAAGAAAAGAAAAGAAAAATTGACTTCCACTCACACTCTCTCTAGTATGGATCTAAAAAGGTGTCACTAAAGACAATCCTTTATATTTGATTATCTGTTCATTAAGGCATTAAGTACATCTATGTGTTTCGTAATTTCTTTAAAGTGAAGGGCATGTTAAAAAAAAAAACAAATGGTTCAGTGGGTAGAGCACTCACTACCTAAAATCAAGGTCCTGAATTCGAGTCACTATGGGGGTAGGAGTGAAATCCTTTGATCCTATAAAATAAAAAAAATAAAAAACAAATTAAAAAAAAAATAACGAAAAAGGTTATGGTGTTCATCTAATTGTTCGAAAGAAACTATGATGAGGGTAACCACGCCGACTAGGGAGTAGACGAGATTGAGCTTCACCTTGCCACTCAATAACGCTGTCACTGACTATTATGCGACGTAGATGATAATTATCATAACCATTCATTTTTAATGTTCGTTTTAGAAGGATCTGCGATATAAAAGATAATTATCATAAGTCATAGTTAGTAAACTACGGGATGCGTATAATATGTGAAGAATATGTACGTGTATTACTCGAACACTTCATCAAATAGTTCATTGAAAAATTCGGCAAAATATTTTTAATTAGTTAATTAATTCATTTTTAATTTTAAGATGTTAATTTATATTCATTTTTATTCAATAATATGTGTAAAACACAGAAAAAATGAAAATCACATATGGTACGTGTATAATATTTTTGACTTCAAAAGTACGGGAAATTTAACGAGTTCCTTTTGAAAATATGAAGTACTTAAGTATTTTTGAAAAAAAAAAAACGTGAATACGTGTTTTATTCGCATATTATACAAAAAGTAATTTTGTATATAGCAAATAAAAACCCTATCGCTACTGTAGAATGTGTTGCACTGGTCTGCAGTCTTCGCTGACCCTCTTCTGATCGTTGTCTTTCGGCAGGTGCAGTGGGGGACAGTGGGTGTGCGAGATCGGGGAGTGCTGATTGAGTACACACATCAATGAAGGTTGTGATAGAGGGAAACTTGGTAGCAGGGGATGGTTTTAGGGTGGGTGGCTGGTAGTGTGCGAAAAGCGGGAAGATGAGTCACCCCAAATCAAATTTGGGTTGGGTGGTGGTCGTGCACTTGTGCGTGTGTGGTGGATGGCTCTCGATCTGCGGGGATGTGACAACGATCATGGCTCTGATCAGATGGGAGAGTTAGGCATCGCTCTTTTCTTTGGGCCTTCCTGCCAGACTAAATGTCGTTTCTTTTGTTGGTATTTTTTTTTTAAAGTTGTTTAGTTTTTTCATAGGTGTTAGAGGTTCGTTTTGGAGCACATCGAGTTTAGGCAGAGACAATCATCGATCTGGCCTTCTGGATGGTCGAGTTCATCTGGTTTTGGGTTTGAGGCGATGGTAAAAGGGAGCAGTCGCTGATAGGTGATGTTATCTTCTTCTCGTAATCATCTCAGGGATGAGTTGGTGTCGTTAATAGTGGATTAGGTTTGGAATTCACAAGGGTGCGGTAGATGGGATCGATCCGATATGCACATAGTTGAAGGTTGGGGTTTTGTGTGGGAGTGTTACAGTGGTAGCCAAAGGAGAGGGTCTGAATTTGGTAATTCCAAGTCTAGTTTTTGTGTCTGTGAGATGGTACAAGCGAGGGGAGGTGACGGCCAAGGAGATGACAGTTAAGAGACAAAGGTGATGGCATGATGTCGACAGTAAGATGGTGGCAGGTTTTACTGTAGTCTCATGTCTGAGTGTTCAGCAACCAAATTTGGTCCTGTTGAAGTCACAAAGAGTGTAGGCTAGGTTGATCAAAAGACTGGTATGGTGGACTAGGTAGCGAGTTAGTGTTGGTTTTTGGTACCCCCACACCCGGTTCCTACTATTCTAATTTAAGACTACCCCCTCCTTGGCACAAGTGAGGTTGTATGTTTCATTGGTCTTCTTGGCTGGACGAGAGTTGAGATGTAATGGCTCCACTATTCTTATGGATGGGTTTTAAATTGAAGTTATGTTTAGTTTAATCTGCCATAACTGTGTTGTGCTTCTTGGCTGGATGAGAGTTGAGATGTAATGGCTCCACTATTCCTATGCATAGGTTATAAATTGAAGTTATGTTTAGTTGAATATGCCATAACTGCGCTGTGCTTGTGGTCATGTTGTTGAAGTTAAGTTGTTAGTATAGTCTTTTCAAGTTTGTAGTTGTCGATTTGCAAGACGAGAGGGTAATTAAGCTCCCCATCGTCTTGTAAAAGAAGCTTTGTTAGTCAGCATTTGTGTTCTGTTTCGAGTCGGGGCCTTCTTGGTTCCAATAGTGTGTCAGTATGAACTTTCAGTTTGAATTCTAGTGTGGGCAAAGATTTGTTCTACCACATTCATGTTGACTGTTGATAAAATGTCTTTTGCATCTTGCCCATTGTAATTTTTCATTATGAATGAAATTTCTCTTCAAATAAAAAGCAAATTTCTATGTTCGTTCTAGAAAGATCATCGAAAAGTCTATTAAATCGGAACAGATAATTGTGTAAAAAAAAATATAACTTGTCAAATAAAACTAAATCTACTAAAGCAACTTGAATTCTTGCAAACATTAAAAAAAATCATGTTTAGTCCCTCCTCATCTAGATTAGAGTTTATATCAACTTAAATATATTAAGGGTGAAATAATAAATAATAGAACTTGATAGTTTAAGGTTGTGCACATTAGTATTAGTATGTGTTGATGTGATTGGGAGATTGACTCACCCAATAGTTTACAATTCGGGCCACCTATCCCAGTTATTGTTATTATTTAGTCAATTTGGCTCGGCCAATTACCTAGTCCTACCCTGATGCCAATCTCTTCTCTTTCTAGTGAGGATAATTATTTTTTTTTTTTGATCAAGAAGGAACTTCATTCATAATGAACTTCTTACAATGATTTTGGGGCAACAACCTGCCAGAGGCTACCAACCAGGAGCTCAAAAGCTAGATTGACCACACTAGACTCCAACCTAGAAATCTATACTGACTAATTAACTCATGGAGCCATAAAGTGTGATGCCCCGGAAATTCGTATTTATTTTCCGAGGATTTTCCGGAATTTAGATTGTGGTTATTGGACGGTTTCGTGGCTCGTGGATGGAGCGGAAGTGTTTCGGGCGAATAATTATTCGAAAAGTATGACTTTAGGGGGGTTGCTAAGGTTGACTTTTGATACGTTGGGATTCTCCGAAAACTTCCTTCACGAAAGTTGTAGAGCGCGTCGATACGAGTTTGTGGACATGTGGAACGTGAGAATCGGAGTTCGTATGAGAAAGTTATGGCCATTGGAAGGAATTTCCATCTTGGTATAAATAGAAGTTTCCAAAGTGGAAACTTACTATTTTCATTTGTTTCCTTTTCCGGAAACCATCTCCTCTCTCTCTCTTCTCTCTCGGCTGCACCTTCAGAGTCGAAGTATTTCGACTGACCCGACCCGGATCCGGCCGACCCGACCCGGATTTTCCGGCGAGTTCCGGCGGTCTCCGACGACGAAACTTTCCAGATTGGTTCGTCGTTGCCGTCCGCTCCTCCCTATGGTTTCCTCTAGCGGCGATTTGCGGCGGTGATGGCGATAGACGGCGGTGCAGCTGGTGTTTTCTGACCCGGTCGGAAAATGCAGCTCCGGCGACTTCGTGGCTTCATGATTCCTTGGTTGAGTTCAGAGGAGGCTCCTTGATCGATCTATGGTGTTTGTTTCGATCGATTTACGTGGAAATCGGTTCAACTCAGTTTGAGCAAAAATCCAAAGCTTGTGAGGTAGTTTTCGACCCTTTATGCTTGTTTTCTGACTTCGAGCTAGTTATGAGAATCCACAAGCATGCTTAGATGAAGCTTTTTGATGTTGGGAGTTTTGTGAAATAATGAGTTTTGGCCGGTGGCGGTGCTCCACCGTCTGTGGTGGCGTTCTGGCAGTGTTCCGGCCACTTAAGGAACTGTTTGTGGTATTATATATGTTCTACTCGTTGATACGAGCGTTTCGATATATAATATGCAAATTTTGGAGTTCGTATGGAATTGTTATGATTTTTGCAGTTTCATACCGATCGATTTATTCGATCCGTGAGGATTCGAGCGTCCGATCGACATGTGGTTTGGTCACATCGATCATGGACGTATTCCGGAGACTTTGGGAGGTCTCGGATGTGGTTTTGCCTCGATTGGCACCACTTTGGGGATTTTAGTTCAAAACAGGAGTTTCGGACTTAAATCGTTTGTGAATCGTTACTGAATTGAGGTCATTGGTGATTAGGTGCTTCTAAAGGTGAATTGGACGAGTTGTTGGTGATAGTTTTGGTTCGGTTCTGTATAGAAGACGCAGCGGGAGTTTCAAGGTGAGTAATCTCACAATGTTCATTATGAACGGAATTACCATTATTGTTTTGGCGTTAATTATTTAACTGCAAACTATAGTTGGTATTAGTAGGCATTCCTGAGCGAATGACTACGTATATATATATTTACGTGAAATATATATATTCTTGTGGATGATGTGTGATGAATAATATGCATGATGGGTTCATATTATTGTTGAATGTGACTTTTCATTTAAACAATATTGTGGAAAAAGATGTTTTCTATTGTTTGAAAAGTATTGAGTTTGATGTTACATTTTGGAGTCAAGCGTGACTCATTTTAAATGTATTGGTCCTTGTACCAAGAGTCACAGATGGTGAGCAGGGATGGGGAAAGCCGGAACTAGATGGTCGTAATGTTTTTAGGTCAGGTATGACTTGCTTAACGTTGACTTGAGACCAGATGGGGTCTGAAAAGCATGGGTCGCAGATGGTGACCAACGGTTGGTTCTAAGACCAGACGGGGTATGAAGACCAAGAGTCACAGAAGGTGATAGGTTGCAGATGGTGACCAATGATTTATCTGTGTTGATGTGTTGTGTGTCTAGGTTAGACTGATTTGTTGTTGGTGCCTCATGGGGTTAGTGGGGAGCTATCTGATGCTCATGAGTACGTGTTTTTAAAAGAGAGTTTCGGGAATTCTTTCTTTTAAATGTCCTGGGAGGACTTGTGAATCATATTCTGTATGTCACAGATGGTGACAAGTCGCAGATGGTGACCAATGGTTGATTCCGAGATTTGATGGGGTCTGAAGATCATATGTCACAGATGGTGACAGGTCGCTGATGGTGACCAAGGCAAGAGATAAGGAATCGCGCAGTTAGCCGGGCGAGTGGTTACGATAAGCTAGAGTGCTAGTATGTCTACCATGGTACCTCATGGATCTAAGTAGATTACTTATGACTCCTGGGTACGTATTTTGTCCAGGTTGGACTAAGAATCATATGCTATTTGTTAGGTTAACGATAGGTATGATTGATGTGCTTATGTGTTTCATCCAGGCTGGATCGATTAATCATATTTGAATTGTTAGGTTAACGATTTATATGATTTTGTCACGGTGTGACTTTTGTGATTTCCTTTTTGGGAAAAGAGTATTGTTTTGGGAAGCATGGTAGGTTTCCTTATTCTCGAGTCGAAAGATGTTCCTCGTGTTTTTGGCGTGAGTTGTGCGGGCTTTTATCCCGTAATTTGGTGTGAGTTGTTTTGGGTTACTCATACGGGCTTGCAAAAGCTTACCGGGTTTGTTGTGTGACAACCCGGTGCACTATTCAAACGGTGTAGGGGTTAATCTTGCAGGTCAGGGAAATCGTGGCTGAAGCTGAGGTAGCTTGTTGGCAGCTGAACTGGTAGGAAGCAAATTTGATTGGCTTTGCCATTGTTATGACTTCCGCTTTGTAGTGAACTCTGAAGAGTATTTACGTTCTATTTTGTGATGGCAATTTAATTCGTAAACTTATGTAATATATAACTCATGTTAAGCGAGTGTATATTAACTTGGATTGGTTCAGGGCATCAGTATGTACTTGTTTTAAGGGAAAGATGTTCCAGGTATTTGTATTGATGACTGAACGTTCACGCATATATAATTATGGGGTTATATATATCGATTTTTATTTGCGTAAAAATCAGGGACGTGACAGATTGGTATCAGAGCGTAAGGTGCATATTTGGTGACAATCAATACTCCTCGAGTGATGGCCCGTCTGCAGCGGATCCCCATCTGATGCTCTTCGGTATTGATATAGTCATTGGGTATGCAGTGAGAGTTGGAATGTGAGTCTTCAGGGTAGTGTTGGCTCAGTGAACAAAGTGTAGGAGCTTAAAGTAGCTTCTAGGAGTTATAATCTTTTGAGGAGTGAGGGCCTTTAGATGTAACTCTTGTTTATGTAGGGGATAGAATTGTATCTTCTGACGTAGTGATGTGGTTGATTTAGTCAAGACGTTGACTCATACTTGTAGTTGGAAGTTGTACAAGTGTTAACCACATGTTGCTATGCTCTTTGGGTGATGGATTCACAAGGAAGCAAAGCTAGGGGTCGAGGTAGACCCAGAGGTAGGGGTAGGGCCCGAGGTAGGGGCAGGATTCTTCCTCATGTTGAGGAGATGTTTGAGAATGATGTTGAGGCATCGAATGTGGAGCTGCCTGTTCCACCTGTTGTGGAATCTGTTAATGTTGTAGATCCCGCTCGTTTGTCGAAGTTGGCAAAGGAGATATTGAGGTTGGGAGGAGTCCCATTTCAGGGAGGTACGGATCACATGTTGGCAGATCAATGGATCGAGAATATTTCTAAGACTGCTTTTAGGACCAGGTATGGACACTTTGAGTTTGTTGTCATGCCTTTTGGTCTAACCAATGCACCTGCTGCATTTATGGACTTGATGAACCGTATGTTCAGTCCGTACTTGGATAAGTTCGTGGTAGTGTTCGTGGATGATATTTTGGTTTATTCCAAGATGTTGGAAGATCATGATAGGCATCTGCGGATTGTGCTACAGATTTTGAGAGAAAAGGAGTTGTTTGCGAAATTCGAGAAGTGCGAATTTTGGCAAAGAGAAGTCAAGTTCCTTGGTCATGTAGTTTCGAAGGATGGAGTCTCTGTGGATCCTTATAAGGTGGAAGCAGTGATAAACTGGGGCCAACCCACTACAGTTACTGAGGTACGTAGTTTTCTGGGTTTGGCAGGTTATTATCGGAGATTCATTGAAGGATTTGCTAGTATTGCTTCAGCTTTGACCAAGTTGACCAGGAAGGATGTCCAGTTTGTGTGGACTGAGGAATGTGAGCGAGCATTCAATGAGTTGAAGAGAAGATTGACCACAGCCCCAGTGTTGACTATTCCCACAAGCGGTGGTGGTTTAGTCATCTATAGTGATGCATCTCATCAGGGTTTGGGGTGTGTGTTGATGCAGCATGGCGGTGTTGTCGCTTATGGCTCTAGACAGTTGAAGGTACATGAGCGTAATTATCCCACTTATGATTTGGAGTTGGCTGCAGTTGTGGTTGCCTTGAAAATTGGAAGGCATAGATCACAGATGGTGATCAATGGTGAAGGATCACAGATGGTGATCGATATTGAGTTACAGATGGTAACGGATCACAAATGGTGATCGATATTTAGTCACTGATGGTGACAGATCCAGGTAGGTGATTGGGATTAGGTCACAGATGGTGATCGTAATCGGTGCAACATTTTGAGTCTAGTATGCTTGTTTTACTGTGGCTTCCTGAACTAAATTGCACGCAGGGGTTACTATGAATTGTTTTGCTTGTTTTGCTGTGGCTTCCTGAACTAAATTGCACGCAGGGGTTACTATGAATTGTTTTGCTTGTTTTGCTGTGACTTCCTGAACTAAATTGCACGCAGGGGTTACTATGATTTTCGTTTTGATTGATCTTTAAGGTTATAGTGATGACGATTGTACTCTGTGTGAGGATAGGAAGGTGATTTATTGTTTTCACCTTTGATGTCATGTTGATGACAAAGGCTCTTAGTGGGGAGGAAATGAGCGTGGTTTGGGATTCTCCGTAGGGCGTTAGAATGGCATCAAACATTGCTTGAGGAAGTCTTGTTTGATTTAATTTGTGTAATGGAACGCTAGTTGAGAATCTAAGCATGAGGCTGTAGTCACCAGTCGACTTATGTAGGCACGATATGGAAGATTATGGAATTGATGGCCGTAGGCGTGAGCTATGTGTATATCGTGTCTAGGTTGAGGTGACTGATCACAGATGGTGATATATTGAGTCACATATAGTGACTGATCACAGATGGTGATATATTGAGTCACATATAGTGACTGATCACAGATGGTGATATATTGAGTCACAGATGGTGACTGATCACAGATTGTGATATATTGAGTCACATATGGTGACTGATCACAGATGGTGATATATTGAGTCACAGATGGTGACTGATCACAGATGGTGATATATTGAGTCACATATAGTGACTGATCACAGATGGTGATATATTGAGTCACAGATGGTGACTGATCACAGATTGTGATATATTGAGTCACATATGGTGACTGATCACAGATGGTGATATATTGAGTCACAGATGGTGACTGATCACAGATGGTGATATATTGAGTCACAGATGGTGACTGATCACAGATGGTGATATATTGAGTCACATATAGTGACTGATCACAGATGGTGATATATTGAGTCACAGATGGTGACTGATCACAGATTGTGATATATTGAGTCACATATGGTGACTGATCACAGATGGTGATATATTGAGTCACAGATGGTGACTGATCACAGATTGTGATATATTGAGTCACAGATGGTGACTGATCACAGATTGTGATATATTGAGTCACAGATGGTGACTGATCACAGATGGTGATATATTGAGTCACAGATGGTGACTGATCACAGATGGTGATATATTGAGTCACAGATGGTGACTGATCACAGATGGTGATATATTGAGTCACATATAGTGACTGATCACAGATAGTGATATATTGAGTCATAGACGGTGACTGATCACAGATGGTGATGTATTGAGTCATAGACGGTGACTGATCTCAGATGGTGATCGAGATTGAATCACAGATGGTCACAAATGGTGACAAAGGCATGTTATCGGTAATCACGTCCTTGGCCGGACGAGTGGTTACAATGTCAGTCAGAGTTCTTGTCTGTCTGCCATGATAGTTATGGGAGTAACGGTTGAGGTTGCTGGAGACTCATAGGTATGTAGTTTATAGGAGAATTCCGAGAGTATTCTTCCTTTATTGTCTGGATGAGACTTGAATTGCTACTTGATGGTTAAGTTAGCAAATAGAACATTGTCACCGTGGTGACTTATGTTGTCTTTTCGGTGGAAAGGATATGGAGGGTTAGAAGGTACCTTATCTATTTCTACTTGGGTTGCTAGAATGATGTGTGATAGTTGTGTACTTCTTTCCTTGTGTTGGGTTTTCCCTGTTGTCTAAAGTTAGACTTTGAGTGTGGTTTGTGGTGTGAGGCGTCCTTCATTGTTGTGGTAGTAGAGGTCACTTTGATTGTGATTACAATGACAGGTGATGATGTGTGTGCGGGTTAGGCGAGGCCAGACCTTAGCTTGATTTTGTGTTCCCAGGTTGGGTAGACACTTATTAAGTTGTAATGCATAGTTCGAGGTGAGTTGAAATGAAGGTTTCATTTTCAATTCTTGTAATGCAAGGTTTGCATTATTGATGATATGATGCAGATACTGTTGTGATAACAGGATTCTGGACTCTTGTGTGATCTGTGTGCAGCGCTGCAGTCACAGAGTCTTTGTTGGATAGTGTACGAGGATGAGATCCATGAAATGATTGGGTTACCACCGAGCGGTGTGGTAAAGATTCCTAGAATTGTGATACTAGGTAGGGTACCTGTATCCGTTATTGATCTAGGTATGTTGTACGAGGAGACAAGAACAGGTTGTTGAGGAATGAGAATTGGATGTGGAAATGATTTCTCCGTACTTGTTGGAGTGGTACGTTTAAATTTCGGGACGAAATTTCTTTCAGGGGGGTAGAATGTGATGCCCCGGAAATTCGTATTTATTTTCCGAGGATTTTCCGGAATTTAGATTGTGGTTATTGGACGGTTTCGTGGCTCGTGGATGGAGCGGAAGTGTTTCGGGCGAATAATTATTCGAAAAGTATGACTTTAGGGGGGTTGCTAAGGTTGACTTTTGATACGTTGGGATTCTCCGAAAACTTCCTTCACGAAAGTTGTAGAGCGCGTCGATACGAGTTCGTGGACATGTGGAACGTGAGAATCGGAGTTCGTATGAGAAAGTTATGGCCATTGGAAGGAATTTCCATCTTGGTATAAATAGAAGTTTCCAAAGTGGAAACTTACTATTTTCATTTGTTTCCTTTTCCGGAAACCATCTCCTCTCTCTCTCTTCTCTCTCGGCTGCACCTTCAGAGTCGAAGTATTTCGACTGACCCGACCCGGATCCGGCCGACCCGACCCGGATTTTCCGGCGAGTTCCGGCGGTCTCCGACGACGAAACTTTCCAGATTGGTTCGTCGTTGCCGTCCGCTCCTCCCTATGGTTTCCTCTAGCGGCGATTTGCGGCGGTGATGGCGATAGACGGCGGTGCAGCTGGTGTTTTCTGACCCGGTCGGAAAATGCAGCTCCGGCGACTTCGTGGCTTCATGATTCCTTGGTTGAGTTCAGAGGAGGCTCCTTGATCGATCTATGGTGTTTGTTTCGATCGATTTACGTGGAAATCGGTTCAACTCAGTTTGAGCAAAAATCCAAAGCTTGTGAGGTAGTTTTCGACCCTTTATGCTTGTTTTCTGACTTCGAGCTAGTTATGAGAATCCACAAGCATGCTTAGATGAAGCTTTTTGATGTTGGGAGTTTTGTGAAATAATGAGTTTTGGCCGGTGGCGGTGCTCCACCGTCTGTGGTGGCGTTCTGGCAGTGTTCCGGCCACTTAAGGAACTGTTTGTGGTATTATATATGTTCTACTCGTTGATACGAGCGTTTCGATATATAATATGCAAATTTTGGAGTTCGTATGGAATTGTTATGATTTTTGCAGTTTCATACCGATCGATTTATTCGATCCGTGAGGATTCGAGCGTCCGATCGACATGTGGTTTGGTCACATCGATCATGGACGTATTCCGGAGACTTTGGGAGGTCTCGGATGTGGTTTTGCCTCGATTGGCACCACTTTGGGGATTTTAGTTCAAAACAGGAGTTTCGGACTTAAATCGTTTGTGAATCGTTACTGAATTGAGGTCATTGGTGATTAGGTGCTTCTAAAGGTGAATTGGACGAGTTGTTGGTGATAGTTTTGGTTCGGTTCTGTATAGAAGACGCAGCGGGAGTTTCAAGGTGAGTAATCTCACAATGTTCATTATGAACGGAATTACCATTATTGTTTTGGCGTTAATTATTTAACTGCAAACTATAGTTGGTATTAGTAGGCATTCCTGAGCGAATGACTACGTATATATATATTTACGTGAAATATATATATTCTTGTGGATGATGTGTGATGAATAATATGCATGATGGGTTCATATTATTGTTGAATGTGACTTTTCATTTAAACAATATTGTGGAAAAAGATGTTTTCTATTGTTTGAAAAGTATTGAGTTTGATGTTACATTTTGGAGTCAAGCGTGACTCATTTTAAATGTATTGGTCCTTGTACCAAGAGTCACAGATGGTGAGCAGGGATGGGGAAAGCCGGAACTAGATGGTCGTAATGTTTTTAGGTCAGGTATGACTTGCTTAACGTTGACTTGAGACCAGATGGGGTCTGAAAAGCATGGGTCGCAGATGGTGACCAACGGTTGGTTCTAAGACCAGACGGGGTATGAAGACCAAGAGTCACAGAAGGTGATAGGTTGCAGATGGTGACCAATGATTTATCTGTGTTGATGTGTTGTGTGTCTAGGTTAGACTGATTTGTTGTTGGTGCCTCATGGGGTTAGTGGGGAGCTATCTGATGCTCATGAGTACGTGTTTTTAAAAGAGAGTTTCGGGAATTCTTTCTTTTAAATGTCCTGGGAGGACTTGTGAATCATATTCTGTATGTCACAGATGGTGACAAGTCGCAGATGGTGACCAATGGTTGATTCCGAGATTTGATGGGGTCTGAAGATCATATGTCACAGATGGTGACAGGTCGCTGATGGTGACCAAGGCAAGAGATAAGGAATCGCGCAGTTAGCCGGGCGAGTGGTTACGATAAGCTAGAGTGCTAGTATGTCTACCATGGTACCTCATGGATCTAAGTAGATTACTTATGACTCCTGGGTACGTATTTTGTCCAGGTTGGACTAAGAATCATATGCTATTTGTTAGGTTAACGATAGGTATGATTGATGTGCTTATGTGTTTCATCCAGGCTGGATCGATTAATCATATTTGAATTGTTAGGTTAACGATTTATATGATTTTGTCACGGTGTGACTTTTGTGATTTCCTTTTTGGGAAAAGAGTATTGTTTTGGGAAGCATGGTAGGTTTCCTTATTCTCGAGTCGAAAGATGTTCCTCGTGTTTTTGGCGTGAGTTGTGCGGGCTTTTATCCCGTAATTTGGTGTGAGTTGTTTTGGGTTACTCATACGGGCTTGCAAAAGCTTACCGGGTTTGTTGTGTGACAACCCGGTGCACTATTCAAACGGTGTAGGGGTTAATCTTGCAGGTCAGGGAAATCGTGGCTGAAGCTGAGGTAGCTTGTTGGCAGCTGAACTGGTAGGAAGCAAATTTGATTGGCTTTGCCATTGTTATGACTTCCGCTTTGTAGTGAACTCTGAAGAGTATTTACGTTCTATTTTGTGATGGCAATTTAATTCGTAAACTTATGTAATATATAACTCATGTTAAGCGAGTGTATATTAACTTGGATTGGTTCAGGGCATCAGTATGTACTTGTTTTAAGGGAAAGATGTTCCAGGTATTTGTATTGATGACTGAACGTTCACGCATATATAATTATGGGGTTATATATATCGATTTTTATTTGCGTAAAAATCAGGGACGTGACAGATTGGTATCAGAGCGTAAGGTGCATATTTGGTGACAATCAATACTCCTCGAGTGATGGCCCGTCTGCAGCGGATCCCCATCTGATGCTCTTCGGTATTGATATAGTCATTGGGTATGCAGTGAGAGTTGGAATGTGAGTCTTCAGGGTAGTGTTGGCTCAGTGAACAAAGTGTAGGAGCTTAAAGTAGCTTCTAGGAGTTATAATCTTTTGAGGAGTGAGGGCCTTTAGATGTAACTCTTGTTTATGTAGGGGATAGAATTGTATCTTCTGACGTAGTGATGTGGTTGATTTAGTCAAGACGTTGACTCATACTTGTAGTTGGAAGTTGTACAAGTGTTAACCACATGTTGCTATGCTCTTTGGGTGATGGATTCACAAGGAAGCAAAGCTAGGGGTCGAGGTAGACCCAGAGGTAGGGGTAGGGCCCGAGGTAGGGGCAGGATTCTTCCTCATGTTGAGGAGATGTTTGAGAATGATGTTGAGGCATCGAATGTGGAGCTGCCTGTTCCACCTGTTGTGGAATCTGTTAATGTTGTAGATCCCGCTCGTTTGTCGAAGTTGGCAAAGGAGATATTGAGGTTGGGAGGAGTCCCATTTCAGGGAGGTACGGATCACATGTTGGCAGATCAATGGATCGAGAATATTTCTAAGACTGCTTTTAGGACCAGGTATGGACACTTTGAGTTTGTTGTCATGCCTTTTGGTCTAACCAATGCACCTGCTGCATTTATGGACTTGATGAACCGTATGTTCAGTCCGTACTTGGATAAGTTCGTGGTAGTGTTCGTGGATGATATTTTGGTTTATTCCAAGATGTTGGAAGATCATGATAGGCATCTGCGGATTGTGCTACAGATTTTGAGAGAAAAGGAGTTGTTTGCGAAATTCGAGAAGTGCGAATTTTGGCAAAGAGAAGTCAAGTTCCTTGGTCATGTAGTTTCGAAGGATGGAGTCTCTGTGGATCCTTATAAGGTGGAAGCAGTGATAAACTGGGGCCAACCCACTACAGTTACTGAGGTACGTAGTTTTCTGGGTTTGGCAGGTTATTATCGGAGATTCATTGAAGGATTTGCTAGTATTGCTTCAGCTTTGACCAAGTTGACCAGGAAGGATGTCCAGTTTGTGTGGACTGAGGAATGTGAGCGAGCATTCAATGAGTTGAAGAGAAGATTGACCACAGCCCCAGTGTTGACTATTCCCACAAGCGGTGGTGGTTTAGTCATCTATAGTGATGCATCTCATCAGGGTTTGGGGTGTGTGTTGATGCAGCATGGCGGTGTTGTCGCTTATGGCTCTAGACAGTTGAAGGTACATGAGCGTAATTATCCCACTTATGATTTGGAGTTGGCTGCAGTTGTGGTTGCCTTGAAAATTGGAAGGCATAGATCACAGATGGTGATCAATGGTGAAGGATCACAGATGGTGATCGATATTGAGTTACAGATGGTAACGGATCACAAATGGTGATCGATATTTAGTCACTGATGGTGACAGATCCAGGTAGGTGATTGGGATTAGGTCACAGATGGTGATCGTAATCGGTGCAACATTTTGAGTCTAGTATGCTTGTTTTACTGTGGCTTCCTGAACTAAATTGCACGCAGGGGTTACTATGAATTGTTTTGCTTGTTTTGCTGTGGCTTCCTGAACTAAATTGCACGCAGGGGTTACTATGAATTGTTTTGCTTGTTTTGCTGTGACTTCCTGAACTAAATTGCACGCAGGGGTTACTATGATTTTCGTTTTGATTGATCTTTAAGGTTATAGTGATGACGATTGTACTCTGTGTGAGGATAGGAAGGTGATTTATTGTTTTCACCTTTGATGTCATGTTGATGACAAAGGCTCTTAGTGGGGAGGAAATGAGCGTGGTTTGGGATTCTCCGTAGGGCGTTAGAATGGCATCAAACATTGCTTGAGGAAGTCTTGTTTGATTTAATTTGTGTAATGGAACGCTAGTTGAGAATCTAAGCATGAGGCTGTAGTCACCAGTCGACTTATGTAGGCACGATATGGAAGATTATGGAATTGATGGCCGTAGGCGTGAGCTATGTGTATATCGTGTCTAGGTTGAGGTGACTGATCACAGATGGTGATATATTGAGTCACATATAGTGACTGATCACAGATGGTGATATATTGAGTCACATATAGTGACTGATCACAGATGGTGATATATTGAGTCACAGATGGTGACTGATCACAGATTGTGATATATTGAGTCACATATGGTGACTGATCACAGATGGTGATATATTGAGTCACAGATGGTGACTGATCACAGATGGTGATATATTGAGTCACATATAGTGACTGATCACAGATGGTGATATATTGAGTCACAGATGGTGACTGATCACAGATTGTGATATATTGAGTCACATATGGTGACTGATCACAGATGGTGATATATTGAGTCACAGATGGTGACTGATCACAGATGGTGATATATTGAGTCACAGATGGTGACTGATCACAGATGGTGATATATTGAGTCACATATAGTGACTGATCACAGATGGTGATATATTGAGTCACAGATGGTGACTGATCACAGATTGTGATATATTGAGTCACATATGGTGACTGATCACAGATGGTGATATATTGAGTCACAGATGGTGACTGATCACAGATTGTGATATATTGAGTCACAGATGGTGACTGATCACAGATTGTGATATATTGAGTCACAGATGGTGACTGATCACAGATGGTGATATATTGAGTCACAGATGGTGACTGATCACAGATGGTGATATATTGAGTCACAGATGGTGACTGATCACAGATGGTGATATATTGAGTCACATATAGTGACTGATCACAGATAGTGATATATTGAGTCATAGACGGTGACTGATCACAGATGGTGATGTATTGAGTCATAGACGGTGACTGATCTCAGATGGTGATCGAGATTGAATCACAGATGGTCACAAATGGTGACAAAGGCATGTTATCGGTAATCACGTCCTTGGCCGGACGAGTGGTTACAATGTCAGTCAGAGTTCTTGTCTGTCTGCCATGATAGTTATGGGAGTAACGGTTGAGGTTGCTGGAGACTCATAGGTATGTAGTTTATAGGAGAATTCCGAGAGTATTCTTCCTTTATTGTCTGGATGAGACTTGAATTGCTACTTGATGGTTAAGTTAGCAAATAGAACATTGTCACCGTGGTGACTTATGTTGTCTTTTCGGTGGAAAGGATATGGAGGGTTAGAAGGTACCTTATCTATTTCTACTTGGGTTGCTAGAATGATGTGTGATAGTTGTGTACTTCTTTCCTTGTGTTGGGTTTTCCCTGTTGTCTAAAGTTAGACTTTGAGTGTGGTTTGTGGTGTGAGGCGTCCTTCATTGTTGTGGTAGTAGAGGTCACTTTGATTGTGATTACAATGACAGGTGATGATGTGTGTGCGGGTTAGGCGAGGCCAGACCTTAGCTTGATTTTGTGTTCCCAGGTTGGGTAGACACTTATTAAGTTGTAATGCATAGTTCGAGGTGAGTTGAAATGAAGGTTTCATTTTCAATTCTTGTAATGCAAGGTTTGCATTATTGATGATATGATGCAGATACTGTTGTGATAACAGGATTCTGGACTCTTGTGTGATCTGTGTGCAGCGCTGCAGTCACAGAGTCTTTGTTGGATAGTGTACGAGGATGAGATCCATGAAATGATTGGGTTACCACCGAGCGGTGTGGTAAAGATTCCTAGAATTGTGATACTAGGTAGGGTACCTGTATCCGTTATTGATCTAGGTATGTTGTACGAGGAGACAAGAACAGGTTGTTGAGGAATGAGAATTGGATGTGGAAATGATTTCTCCGTACTTGTTGGAGTGGTACGTTTAAATTTCGGGACGAAATTTCTTTCAGGGGGGTAGAATGTGATGCCCCGGAAATTCGTATTTATTTTCCGAGGATTTTCCGGAATTTAGATTGTGGTTATTGGACGGTTTCGTGGCTCGTGGATGGAGCGGAAGTGTTTCGGGCGAATAATTATTCGAAAAGTATGACTTTAGGGGGGTTGCTAAGGTTGACTTTTGATACGTTGGGATTCTCCGAAAACTTCCTTCACGAAAGTTGTAGAGCGCGTCGATACGAGTTCGTGGACATGTGGAACGTGAGAATCGGAGTTCGTATGAGAAAGTTATGGCCATTGGAAGGAATTTCCATCTTGGTATAAATAGAAGTTTCCAAAGTGGAAACTTACTATTTTCATTTGTTTCCTTTTCCGGAAACCATCTCCTCTCTCTCTCTTCTCTCTCGGCTGCACCTTCAGAGTCGAAGTATTTCGACTGACCCGACCCGGATCCGGCCGACCCGACCCGGATCCGGCCGACCCGACCCGGATTTTCCGGCGAGTTCCGGCGGTCTCCGACGACGAAACTTTCCAGATTGGTTCGTCGTTGCCGTCCGCTCCTCCCTATGGTTTCCTCTAGCGGCGATTTGCGGCGGTGATGGCGATAGACGGCGGTGCAGCTGGTGTTTTCTGACCCGGTCGGAAAATGCAGCTCCGGCGACTTCGTGGCTTCATGATTCCTTGGTTGAGTTCAGAGGAGGCTCCTTGATCGATCTATGGTGTTTGTTTCGATCGATTTACGTGGAAATCGGTTCAACTCAGTTTGAGCAAAAATCCAAAGCTTGTGAGGTAGTTTTCGACCCTTTATGCTTGTTTTCTGACTTCGAGCTAGTTATGAGAATCCACAAGCATGCTTAGATGAAGCTTTTTGATGTTGGGAGTTTTGTGAAATAATGAGTTTTGGCCGGTGGCGGTGCTCCACCGTCTGTGGTGGCGTTCTGGCAGTGTTCCGGCCACTTAAGGAACTGTTTGTGGTATTATATATGTTCTACTCGTTGATACGAGCGTTTCGATATATAATATGCAAATTTTGGAGTTCGTATGGAATTGTTATGATTTTTGCAGTTTCATACCGATCGATTTATTCGATCCGTGAGGATTCGAGCGTCCGATCGACATGTGGTTTGGTCACATCGATCATGGACGTATTCCGGAGACTTTGGGAGGTCTCGGATGTGGTTTTGCCTCGATTGGCACCACTTTGGGGATTTTAGTTCAAAACAGGAGTTTCGGACTTAAATCGTTTGTGAATCGTTACTGAATTGAGGTCATTGGTGATTAGGTGCTTCTAAAGGTGAATTGGACGAGTTGTTGGTGATAGTTTTGGTTCGGTTCTGTATAGAAGACGCAGCGGGAGTTTCAAGGTGAGTAATCTCACAATGTTCATTATGAACGGAATTACCATTATTGTTTTGGCGTTAATTATTTAACTGCAAACTATAGTTGGTATTAGTAGGCATTCCTGAGCGAATGACTACGTATATATATATTTACGTGAAATATATATATTCTTGTGGATGATGTGTGATGAATAATATGCATGATGGGTTCATATTATTGTTGAATGTGACTTTTCATTTAAACAATATTGTGGAAAAAGATGTTTTCTATTGTTTGAAAAGTATTGAGTTTGATGTTACATTTTGGAGTCAAGCGTGACTCATTTTAAATGTATTGGTCCTTGTACCAAGAGTCACAGATGGTGAGCAGGGATGGGGAAAGCCGGAACTAGATGGTCGTAATGTTTTTAGGTCAGGTATGACTTGCTTAACGTTGACTTGAGACCAGA
This sequence comes from Rosa rugosa, assembly GCF_958449725.1. NCBI lineage: Eukaryota > Viridiplantae > Streptophyta > Magnoliopsida > Rosales > Rosaceae > Rosa > Rosa rugosa. Next base: position 10,434,837 of record NC_084821.1, read on the forward strand.
TGGGGTCTGAAAAGCATGGGTCGCAGATGGTGACCAACGGTTGGTTCTAAGACCAGACGGGGTATGAAGACCAAGAGTCACAGAAGGTGATAGGTTGCAGATGGTGACCAATGATTTATCTGTGTTGATGTGTTGTGTGTCTAGGTTAGACTGATTTGTTGTTGGTGCCTCATGGGGTTAGTGGGGAGCTATCTGATGCTCATGAGTACGTGTTTTTAAAAGAGAGTTTCGGGAATTCTTTCTTTTAAATGTCCTGGGAGGACTTGTGAATCATATTCTGTATGTCACAGATGGTGACAAGTCGCAGATGGTGACCAATGGTTGATTCCGAGATTTGATGGGGTCTGAAGATCATATGTCACAGATGGTGACAGGTCGCTGATGGTGACCAAGGCAAGAGATAAGGAATCGCGCAGTTAGCCGGGCGAGTGGTTACGATAAGCTAGAGTGCTAGTATGTCTACCATGGTACCTCATGGATCTAAGTAGATTACTTATGACTCCTGGGTACGTATTTTGTCCAGGTTGGACTAAGAATCATATGCTATTTGTTAGGTTAACGATAGGTATGATTGATGTGCTTATGTGTTTCATCCAGGCTGGATCGATTAATCATATTTGAATTGTTAGGTTAACGATTTATATGATTTTGTCACGGTGTGACTTTTGTGATTTCCTTTTTGGGAAAAGAGTATTGTTTTGGGAAGCATGGTAGGTTTCCTTATTCTCGAGTCGAAAGATGTTCCTCGTGTTTTTGGCGTGAGTTGTGCGGGCTTTTATCCCGTAATTTGGTGTGAGTTGTTTTGGGTTACTCATACGGGCTTGCAAAAGCTTACCGGGTTTGTTGTGTGACAACCCGGTGCACTATTCAAACGGTGTAGGGGTTAATCTTGCAGGTCAGGGAAATCGTGGCTGAAGCTGAGGTAGCTTGTTGGCAGCTGAACTGGTAGGAAGCAAATTTGATTGGCTTTGCCATTGTTATGACTTCCGCTTTGTAGTGAACTCTGAAGAGTATTTACGTTCTATTTTGTGATGGCAATTTAATTCGTAAACTTATGTAATATATAACTCATGTTAAGCGAGTGTATATTAACTTGGATTGGTTCAGGGCATCAGTATGTACTTGTTTTAAGGGAAAGATGTTCCAGGTATTTGTATTGATGACTGAACGTTCACGCATATATAATTATGGGGTTATATATATCGATTTTTATTTGCGTAAAAATCAGGGACGTGACATAAAGGCCCTGACTCCAAACAAAGTAAAGGACAACTAACTTTTAAAGCCTCTTTTGCCAAACGGTGAGCAATCTTGTTGCCTTCCCGTCTCACAAAATGGCTACTACAAATAGATAAAGATTGAACTAAACTTTTCACTTCATCAGTGATATGGCCTTCTAGACTGAGGTCCTCCGAACTTTCTTGCAATGCATTTATGATGGAGAGAGCATCACCTTCTATTTCAATATTGGAAAAACCCACATGAGCTGCAAACCGTAGACCATGCAATAATGCCAAAGCTTCCACCGACCTAGGCGGCAGATTACCCACCTGTGGGACTGTCATTGCTCCCTTCAATCCTCCATTGTGATCTCTAAACACTATACCCAGTCCACATAATCCCTTCTCCGAAGCACAGGCCCCATCAAAATTTTGTTTGATGTTTCCTTGCTGTGGGGGTTGCCAGCTGACCCGTGTTTGGGCACCTGGAGCTTTCTCCTCATACATCAAACTATTCAGCAATAAATACTCATTCTTCCACTCCGAAGCCAATCTCGCTACATCAACAGGTTCCCACGTCTTCTCACCATGCCTACTCAAATTCCTATTTCTCCAAATCCACCAAGCTGTGAAACAGAAGGTCTCAAACTCAAAACCTGTTGAAATAGATCCCACATGCTGCACCAAATCAATAAAAGTAGGTTCCTGCCACACTTTACAAACTCCTTGTAAAAAGGTTTTCTTCCAAGTCTTCTTAGCTTTCGGGCAATCCCACAGAACATGGATTACCGACTCATGTTGATCTCTACAAAAACCACAGCTAGGATTCTCAATAATCTTTCGTTGTTGCAAACTCGCTGCACAAGGTAGGAAACCATGAATAGCTCTCCACATGAACACCTTGATTTTTTTAGGTGCATTTAAATCCCATACTTTCCCCCAGACGGCTTTGCCTCTATTGAAGCTTGAACCTGCCTCACCACCACTCCTCCGAACCTGTAAATCTCTAGCAACCCAGTAGCTCGATTTAACGCTATACTCACCACTCTTTGAAAAATGTCACACTAACTTATCCGGAGTGCTTCGTAAACCGATTGGCATTCCAAGGATCATCTCTGCTTCATGTGATAAGAATGCAGACTTTATCAATGGCACATTCCATGCTCCTGACTCAGTGAACAAAGATTTCACTTTTTGTTGTACCAGGGCACGGAATGGTGTCACAACTCTGAAGCTTATCAGATTAGGTATCCACCAATTAATTTTAATTTTTAAGTTTGTCGCGGTGCTGATTGTAATTACTTTTTTTTTTTATCAAGAAGAAACTTCATTAATAATGAACTGATTACAATGATTTTGGGCAACATCTCATACACAGAAATGGCCACTAGACTTCACACTGGAACTCTATCAAGACACTGACTGAAGGAGCCAAAGAGGCTTCGACTAAAAGAAAACTTGCACAACAACTAAATGACAAAGACAACAGGCGCAGAAGCAGTGACTCTTTGACACTAACTTTGTCCACACTAACTCGCCAACCAGAGTCCACCCGGCCTGCCTTCGATCGACCAAGCCTTCACTCGTTGTGACTTCGAACCCGACCAAATTGAATAGCTGGACCGTCAAACCTGGGACTAAAGTAAATCCAACACCGTCACCACCGTAATGTCAACACCGTCGATTCACTACTGCTCCAAATCGCCATCGCCTACTGACACGAAACCAGACAGGAACGACCCACTAGAAGGCCAATGATGATTGTCTATGCCACAGCCAGACATTTTTGCCACCACTGCTGACCCAACTCCAGAACAGGAACGACCCGCTAGACGGCCAAAAGGAAGATTGTCTCTGTCACAACCTGCAGTGCGTCCTGACCAAACCTTGGTAGGAACTTATTACCGACAAAACAAACAAAAAACCAAACTCTAAAACTCTAGGAACACCGGCCCACCAACAAGGGCCCAACAACAAAACTCAACCCAACTGCATCACCGTCTCCCCTACTCCGATCACCGACCATTTCTCCTGCCCTCCATCTTCCCTTTTTACGCCAAACAAGCACCACCCATCATCATGTCGCCATCCCTGATCGAACACCAGGACAGATCAAACAGGGCCAATCCGGATCTGATGGATCCGAGCAGATCGAAACTGTGCTGCCATTACCACAGCACCACCCACCATCATATCGCCATCCCTGCCACGCCCCGCTCCTGCACCACAACTCCGTCCCCAGATCAGATCGAATAGACCCCATCCAGATCAGATTGATTTGAACCGATCCATACCACGCCACCACGAACACAGTACCACCCAGCAGTTTCCAACCTCGCGTCACCAAGCCAAACCGCCGACCAAGCCAGCAAAGGACAAACCACACTCCGGTTGCCGCCTTGATCTCCCCCGTCCTCACCTCACAAAGCGTCATCGCAATCTCCCCGATTCGAACTAGATGCCGATCGAGGAACCCGGCTCTCACTCCAGACCCACACAAGCCGACAGAGACCCGTCCGACGACGGCAAAAGGCTCCCCGCCGGAGAGGGGGGAAGGACGCAGTGTTTCTCTCAGAGAGAAATAGGGTTTTTTCTTTGGTTATACATACTTGGTAACGAAATTTTTGATTGTAATTACTTAGTGGGTGCAATAATAATGATTAGTTTGTAATTGCATTTTGGAAATTTATTTCGATAAAAATATAATCATTACAAACAACTCTATTTACATTTTATTTCTTTCCCTTATAATCATTACAAACAACTCTATTTACATTTTATTTCTTTCCCTTTTTACACCACATTTTAATTTTATTATGTCAATAAATTCAATTGACACGCATATTGCACGTGATAAGAGACTAGTTTACCACTAGGCGAAGGATGTGGTCGAGGTATATTTTGATTTTCAATTTTGCTCATTTTGTTTGTCAGCTTCGATAACCTCTATGTATAGGCTTCATCACTTAAAATCAGCTCTCTCACTCTATATGTCACTCTCAGTCAACTTTGTGTTCTAGATATTGTTCTTCATTTTTCATAGAGGTTTCCGTATTTCTCAGTTGATTCGATTATCAGGTATGTTTCCTATACGTGAGTTAAACTTTATTCTCTAATTGATCTCAAATTGGTCTGAGTGATTTACTGAATTTTGGTTTAGGAAAGCTCGATTTGAGAAAAATTTCAGATCTCAACTTTCAAGAGCGAATATGAGTTTTGTGAATTATTAAGTTTGGTTTCTATGTTTGAATTTGAATTTATAAATGAATCTTTCGCAAATCTATGTGAATAATTTACATGTTTAACTATGCTTATGCTGAAATTTAAATTCGGGCCTTTACTTGTGAGCTTAATTTGGTGTCCTAAGTTGTTGTCGCAATCTTGAAGTTTTTACTTTCTGGTTTGAAGCGGATTTCCTCTCTGAATATTTGTTATCTTTTATGCTATATATTTGAAACATGTAATGACATTGAAATAACTTTTTTTTTTTTGAATAGAATAATCAATAGTCGACAAACTGCCAATGGCTAGAGTCTAGCTGCACTTATAGAAAGATAGCCGACAAGAAAATCTGGAAACCCTAATCTAAGCTAAGCAGACTCATTACAAGTCGATGATAAGCTCGCTATAATTAGCGAACTTATGAACAAAGAAACTCCATGTCTTCTAGGGAAAAACCATTCACTAGCCTTCCATTAGCCAATCACGCAATTGTGGTACTAACAGAAACCACTTTCTAGCCAATAAATATGAGCACCTCCTTATCCAGAAATCGCTTAACATACACCAATCACATTCAAGATAATTACCAACTCTCAAAAAAGTCATGATCCGAATAGATTGGCACTTGAAGGCCATAGCTAGCCCCAAACGTGCCCAAGTGGGTCTAAAACTCTTGGGCCGGGCCTGTCCAATTCACTAAGTAACAAGTGAGGGTGTCAAGGCACCCTCCTTGATAGCCCACGAACTAGGCCCAGCTAGCCCAAACTTGTAATTATCTTTTATGTTTTATATTTGAAACATTGTAATAACTTGTTATTATCTTTTATGCTTTATATTTGAAACATGTTACTGCATTATAATTACTTTTTGCACTTCCTCATTGTACTGCAAAAACTTTCTTGCAATGCATTTCGACTTTTCAAACCCATACCACTATTCATACTCAGAGATATTAATCATATCTACTTCCATACTATGTACTTTTTTAGGCTTGTATGGTGAGTCAAAGAACAAAAAAAAATATGAAAGCAAGTCTGTGTATAATTAAATTTATCCTGCATGACATTGAGTTTTTGTGCCTTGACTGGTAGGAAGAAAATTGACCGGAAGAAATGACATATATCCAAGGTATGGGGGAATAGCTAGCTGAGGGAAATTAAACTTGTGACCTGCATTCATACGTGTGTGTGTGTGTTAAAGGCAAATAGAATTCTTGATATAACCTAATCCTAACTCAATCCTCAATCTTCCCCTCTCCCCGCCCCCACCACTTGTGTAAACTCTAAAATGGCTAGCTTATCATTATTTTGCTAAAGAAAAATTCTCCAATAATTGAAATTGAACTTTTCATTTAAAAAAAAAAAGTGCTCTTTTTTTTTTTTTTTTTGAAAGGGAAAAGTGCTCTTTTGAAAAATGTAAAAAAGAAAAATGATACTTGGGTTTGTATCGATCACTTTTTTATAAAACACGGTAAACACCCCATTGAAACTTTAAAATTTTAGGAAACAACCACGAAATGGTTGTTGTTTTGTAAATGAAGGACTTTCATCATCATTTGCATATCCAAAATGTCGGTTTGTTACGATCCTGAAAAAGCCACATTTTTATGCATGATCTTCATTCTGGTACCACCAACCAATTTGACAGTTCCTATTTTATGTTTTGTTTCTGTGCCTTGAGCTCCAAATTATGATCTTAGCGAAATGGACATGAAGAGAGGATTATAAAATACAAATTCTCCTTGACTGTATATATTGTTTTCCATGGAAGCTAGCTTTGCAATTAATTTTGAACAATCATTCTTCAGTGTTCATGTTTGTACCATGATTAAATCTTAAGAAAACCCTTCAATTTTACTCTCATTTATTCAGGATTGAAAAAGAGAATTGATGATTTTGTGCCAACGCCTTACTCTTGCTTCATCATCTTCGTAGGAGTCTGACTGCAGATTCATTTCAAGGTAAATCTCACTTCATTCTTTTCGTATTCTTATATAGTTTGGCTGCCAATAATTGTTATTTGGTTTTAAGTAACACTGTCATTCTTTGACTTCATTTCGAATGCAATGAAATTAAAATAAAATCGGGATTCTTTTTTCTCCTTCTCTCTCTCACTGTGTATACAGGAAAGGAATTGGAATTTGAAGCAATGATTGACCATTTCCCTCCGGTAATCTGTCAAGAAATCCTCTTTAGACTGTCCCCGAAGTGTTTGATTAAATGCACCTTGGTAAGCAAGTCATGGAGATCTATGATTAAAAATCAAAACTTCATTCGCGGCCACCTCAGTTTCAATAACCGGTGTGGCACTCCCCTTCTACTACTCCACTGTATTACAAGAGATAGTTGCCACACCTATGGCTACAAAGTTTTCATAAATGAGGACACACCAAGGCATGAGCTTTACTCTTTGCGTCATGATAACTCTGCTTTTCATGAGTACTGCAAGCTTGTGGTTCCAGAAGTTGACAAGGAAAAGAGGTGGAATCCATGTTTCCGTGTAGTGGGAACTTGTAATGGGCTGCTCTAGGGGCAGGAGGTAACATCTTCGTTATATGCAACCCGCTAATAAGAAAGTTAGTGACCCTTCCCGAGCCTAACATTAGTTTCGAAAGTAATAATAATGCTACTATTGGGTTCGGGTTTGATGCCGCGACCAATGACTATAAGGTTGTGAGACTTGTCCCTGATGATCCAAAAAGGAAAACTTTCGCTGAGGTTTATTCACTAGCTAGGGGCACATGGACCGATCCACGTCATGTTGCTGGTGTATCGGAAATGCATGCATGCACACCCCAGGCTTTTGTTAATGGGACTCTTCATTGGCAGGCAGTACGTGGGCCAAATGGTGCTGGTTACCACTTCATTTTGACATTTGATGTGGGCAGCGAATCATTTTCTGAGATAATGATGCCAGAGAGTTTCACATCGAGCATGTTGATGAGATTTCAATCTCAACTGTCTGTTACAGGAGATGGGAAATCCATTGCTTTATTCTCGAGGTGCCCTGACTTTTTCATTCCGGCCAATGGTGTACTTGATATATGGGTAATGAAAGAGTATGGCATGCCTGAGTCTTGGACAAAATTGGCAGCTTTCCGGGGAATAGGTCCAGAACGAAGTGTGCTCCCCAAGGCATTAGGTTTTATGAAAACCGGTAAACTAGTGTTGGAACTAGTTAATGAAGATGTCTGCCGCTGGTTTTGGCTTTATACCTGTCCTGGGCATGGGTTATTCTCCATGGATCTTGTGAGCCAAAATTTTAACTACCTTGGCATTTCTGGATACAAGTATAACACCATCGATTCTTATGAAAAGAGCCTCGTCTTACTCGACGTGGACAATGCAGTTTCTTACTAAGGTATTAAGGTGATTACATATATAGCACTGATTTTCTGCTGTTTTTCATTTACTTCTCTTCAAAGTCGAATGTAATGCTGTATGACCTGTGACCATATATAGTACTTCGAAGTCAGAATTGACTAACCTTCTTATGTTTTTGTTGGTACAGATTTGTGGTAAAATCCTTTGCGTGAAGCCGTGAAGTGGTGGTCAACTTCTCTACATGCAGCGAGACTGCTTCTACATATAATTTGAAATGTTGTTGTATTTTCTAAGTAACATTAGTTTTGTTTCTCAAACATATGAATGGAACGTTTGAAGTATCTGGTTACCATTTTCAATTGATATCATCTATATTACTAGCAACCTTTCATTGCAATGGATGTGGTGAAACAGTACCCTGCACAGAGAATAAAGTGGGAATTTTTTTTTAATCAGATAAACAACTCAAATGCTACAACTAGTATTTTGTTAGTCGAACTCATAACCTCCCACTTACGAAGGGGAGACTATACCACTAGACCAAATGGTACTGGGAAGTGGGAAAAACTTTTGAGTTGTTGGATTGTTATTTCTTATTTAATTTATTAATTAAGGAGCCTTGACTTAATACCTAAATTTGACCCAAAGTGCCCCCACTTACCCCATTAACGATTAAGATTCTAAATTACCCAATTTAATGCAAAAAGACACATTTATGCTTTAATAATCTAGAATTTACGCCAGTGCCACTAATTCTCTCTTCACATACGCACGAGAATCTCTCTCTCTAGACTGAGAACGGTGGAAATTATAGCGGCCAAATCAAACTAATTTTACACATCGGCGCCACAAGAATTGAGCCATCGAAGGCTTTCGGGTCGGCAAAGTGGATCAGAAGACAGATCACGCCAGCATTGACCCGCCGTAGAGAAAAGACAGTATGGTTTGGAATCGGGGGTTTTTCTTGACAAAATTGAAGAAGAACTAGTTGTCTCCGATGACGAGTAAACATTTCATTATTCGTTCTTTAGCTTCAGATCTGATCTGCTTACTACTATGTTTCGTCTCTAAATCAAGCATTTTATGATTCGTGGGCTGAATCTAAATTAAGCAATTCTGCACCAAGTTTTGTACTTTAGACCTGTATCATTGTATTTTCTCAACTCTCTAGAACTCTCAGAAAGTGTGCCTCACATGTTTATTCAATTCATGTACTTTAGACCTGTATCACATGTATTTTCTTTGGGTTTATGTGTCTCTCTGAATTCTTGGGGTTCCACTATGACTGTCTTTGTGTATGTCTGGTTAAAAAGTTGTGTAATTCCAGGTCTGTTGGAATACTATCTTTTGGATATACATCCATTGACTCATAAATGGTTATAAATACCCAACCCTTGCTTAGTTTTTTAAGATACTGAAAATCAAACTTGAATAAATAAAACATATGGCTATAACATCAGAAAAGTTTTAAATGGAATCATGAAATCGAGTCCTTATCAACAGAACTTTCATTCATAGATTCGCTTTCTCTTCAAAAGTGTTGGAAATATAATCACTGAACCAATAATCACCAACCCCTCGCTTAGTTGTAATGTTGGTTTTCGTTTTCAGCTTTGAAAGTTTTGAGATGCAAGATATCTGATAATAGAGCTGAGCTTCAACGAGTTTAATTAGAGTGCTTTTGTATATGTTGCCTTTACAATTCAAAAATGTAGTTCAAAGATGCAAAATTTTAGTTGTTAGTTAACCAAATAGCAACCCTCAAGTATAACGGGTACAAGTAATAGTATAGAAATTTAAGAAAGGTTGTCAAACCCACAGGGATTGAATTTCTTTCACTAGCTAGGGTGTGAACCTAAGGAGAGGTAGAATATGTAAATATACAATTACGAACCTAGAATCAGAAGGGAATCTAGGCTCATGGTGAGTATGTGCAAGATGGAATAGTGATTTGATTTTGATTTTTGAATATAGTTTTGAATTGAAAACAACCAGATGCTCAAATGTAAACTAAATTACTCTAAACTAAACTAATGATCTAATCAAGGAAAGTTAGGATTTGGATTGTCTACCACTAACCTCCCTTGCAAGTATTGATGCATTTCAATATGAATGATGCTAAATTAATAAACCAATTTCTCTTCTTGCATCCGTCTCGGTAATAACAAGAGACATGCTTCTTTTGTGATATCAAGCAACCCCTCTCGGGTGTAGTACTTAACTACTTACGTTATGCATTTCAATCCGGTTAGGTATCTAGTGCATTACTCTAAGTGCATAAGGTTTGGAGATGAAAAAATCATGCAAACCAACCAAGCTTATCTCTAAGTGCCATGCACAACTAATGTGCTTTCATGCTTTAACATTCAAAGGTTACCAAGCTCTAAACATTATACCATGACATAACAAATACACATAATCAAAGTGGTATAGTTTAAGCATATGCATTCAACTATCAAAGTGGTATAGTTTAACCATGTAGGCATGTTAAAGAAAATTGCATCACATCATATTATAGCACCAACTCATACAAGATTGGCTAGGGCTTTCAACCCTAGCCCCAACAAAGTAACTACTCACTCATAATCATACAAGTGAGGATCAAATCTATAAAATATATCAAGGTAAATTAAAGAGTTAAGGAGAGAATGAACTAGTTGAAGCTTGACAAATTAATGGCTAGCTCCTCCTTTGTTTTCCTCCTTCAATGATCATTGAATCCTCCTTGATAGTGGAATGGATGGATAATGAACTTCTTGTTGATGATGAATGAAATGGTGATGAAGATATAATGCTTATTTGTTTAACTTTAAGTGGTAGTGATGGAGTTGTGGTGGTAGTGATGGAGTTTGTGATGGTGGAAGATGGTAGTTGTAGTGGTGGTGATGGAGGAGATGGAGTAGTAAAGGGAGTATGGGTATTATGGATTTGGATTTTGAGAGGTGGAGATGGAGATTTTGTGGTGAAGATGGAGAGTGAAAAGAGATGTAATGGAGTGGCATGGGTGATTGTTCAAGAGTGTAATGAAGGGATTCTTACATAAGGAAGAGAGGGGTAAAATGATGAAGAAAGGCAAATGGGCTATGTCTCTTGGAGGAAATGAAAAAGACAAGGAGATGGAGTGTTAGAGTGGGTTTAGGTCACTAAAGTCAAGGGGAAAAACATGAGAGAGGTGTGTGATTGGAGTAGGGAAATGATGAAGAAACATGGTGATTGATCAACCCCTACAAAAACATGGAAGATTTTTGTGTGTGATAGAGTGGACTTTTGGTGTAACATAGCGAGTAGAGATGGTGTGGGAAAAAGGAGAAATGTAGTGGTTGATTTGTAACCAAAAAGTTGGGATTTGGTTATGGGAGATGATGGTGAATGGATGTAATGAAATGAGTGTAATGTTACTCCTCCATGAATATGACAGGAAAATACATGGCACCACCATGAGTGGTGGTTTGCTGGAATTCAAAATTTACTTTTTGCTCCACATTTGACCTTCATTCTTCCTTGCTCCAATTCTCCACTTTGAAACCCAAAATATATGTTTCCTTTACCCTTGAAATATTTCTAGATAAATAAGAAAATAATTTAGTGAAAGCTAAAATAGACTTAAAAACAAGTTAAATTCAATATTTAGGGGAATGCATATATATGTAAATAAGTAAATTATGGTCTAACATTGCCAACTGGTTTGAAATAGAATCTAAAAGAACCTACCCAATAGTGTAAATTAATAGCCTCCCAATAAAACTCAATAAACTTTTATTACCCCCCAATAAAAGGTTTTAAATAAACTTTGAAAACGCTAGTCCTCCTTCCTCTCAATAAACTTTTATATATTGCCCCCAATAAAAAGTTTGAATTGATGTAATTTTGTTTTCTTAAAAATTTTACTAGCATCTTAAAATTTTTATTTTATTAAAAATTTTAGAGCTTTTTACCAATAACTACAATGGGCTATAGTTTATTCCCACAAGCAAGATTCAAAATTTGTAACCCATGCGGTGATAAACAGTAACAGTCCATCTACACAAAAATATAAGGGCACAGTAACTTCTAATTAATTATGAGAATTGCCACCGCCTTCATTTCTATTTTCTCCCAAAACGAACCCCGTCAAATGACTCAAATCCATTTCTCCCAAAATCAAAACCTCTCTTCCATTCCGGTGAAGAACGACAGCGAAATTAGGCCTCTCGAAGCTCGGCGGTGAGGATCAACGATGAAGCTAGGCAACGAAGCTAGGTGCGGGGAGGCTGGGCAACAAAGCTAGGCACAGCGAGGCGAGGCGGTGAAGCTTAAAGCAGGGAAGTTAGGCGCGACGAGGCTGGGCTGCGATGCTAGGCGCGGAGAGGCTAGGGCTTGAAGGTCAATTGCCTATTAAGGGTAAGTAGCTTAGATTGATACCTTAAAGGTCAGTAGCCTGATAAATTTCTAGTTACTGAGGGTAAGTAGCTACAATCTCTGATTTTTGTGCTCTTTTTGTTGAATTTTGTAGATCTCTTTATCTCTTTTGCTCATGCGATCTGTCGAAAGTTAGGGTTTCAAATCTCGGTTGATTATTTTAGCTCGTATACTAATCCTTGTGATTTGTTATCATATTATAGTCTTGGATTGTGTTTATCATCTATTTATCTGGTGAAAATTGAAGCACTGAGTGTTTTTTTGCTTTAGAGATGCATATATGGAACTAATCATATTGAGGGTCAGTATCCTATTGAGAGTAATTTTTTTATTTTTTATTTATTTATTTATTTTGACAATGCTCTGTAACAATGATATTTTGACAAGCATATCATCTTTCTTGGTGAATTATCAAGCTTTATTCTACTTTTCTATTTCATTCTTGTTGTTACTGATTTTCATTATGATGCATAGAACAACTTCTGGTTTTAGATAATATTTTGTTTTGCTCTTTTGTTTGTGATTAGGTCGTTTGCATTCTTATATGCTATATATGTATGTTGAGTTGTGGAAGAATTTATAAACTTTAGTACATCTAATTCTGGAAAAAGCCAGCTTACTAATCCTATTGAGGGTCTGTAACCTATTGAGGGTTAGTAGTCTACTAAGGAACAATAGCCTATTGAGGATTAGTAGCACCAATCACAAAGCCCGATTCTCTATAGGATTAGTTTGAAATAGTGAGTGGTATACGCTTAAGTGGAATGATGTAATGTAACTGAGTGCATGCTGCATTCGCTGTGTTTTATGCAATCTTAGTAGTAATTTTGTGTAAGGCAAGTTGGATTTCCTATTTGAGATTTGCATTGATGCAAAGGCATGCCCTCTGTTTATGAATTTAGCTAGCTCAGCCTGATATAGTCATCTTATCAATTCTTTGAATGTGTTTCAATAGCTTTAGAATTTCATTAAAGTTGCATTCACACAATCAGATCTCCATTCAAATCAAAGCTCCAATATTATGCTTTCCGCAAATTCAAGATGAAGCTCAAGTTCTTCGAAGCTCAAATTCACGACTGAAATCAAAGCTCCAATATGCTTCCAACGAATTGCTCTTCAAGTTCTTTCAGAACTCTAAAAATGGCAGTTTCGTAATTTACTTGTTAACAGAAGTTATGTAAGAAATCTGGGTTATCTGGCCTTAAGGAATTGGGCTTTGCGCATGGACCTTGCACACTATCGCAAGGGAAATATGAAAAACAGTCCTGCTAATGATAAATTTTGGACAAAAAGTGTAGGTAATGATAATTTGCTATTAAAAGAAAACACTATTGCAAAATTTGTTTGTATTCTAATAATTTGCAACCCGTTTGTATGTTTAAAGCCCAATGGGTTAGTTTCGTTTGTTTGGTGTTGTCGCTGGGCTGTGATCCCATTCAACCCACTAGTTCTCTTTATCTGTTACGTTTCCGTTGGAAGAATTGCAGTAATTTCTTCTGAGTTGATCAAAATTTGAACAATGTTCAAATCCTAAACCTAAACCCTAAAGCTTTACACTTTACCCATATCTTTGTTCATCATATAAATCGAGTCCTCAGCTCCGTCAGGTTTGCGCCACCTTGACCATCACTGAAGAAGAAGACTACGACTGGGTCACGCCGGAATGTCGAGGTCAGTCTCTCTCTCTCTCTCTCTCCCTCCCTCGCTCCCAAAGTCTATTTCGCCGTCACTGAATTGAAATCTTTGTATTGCTGTATCATTAGTCTCGTAGGATAGAGAATCACATATGAGTTTTTAGAAATGTTGCATATTTAGAAGTGTTTGAAGTTTTTAGGGTTTTACTGGTTTGGGATTAATTGCATGGACCAAAGATGATGTTAATTTCTAATTGATTTGATTTTGAATGCAGTGAAATTAGAACAAGAGCACAAAGATTATCTGTCTCACTCTGTATGTGTGAAAATTGCAGCAAGAAATTTGAATCTGAAGCAAAGTTTGACACTTTTCCTCTGGAAATCCGTCAAGATATCTTTCTTAGACTACCCATTAAGTCTTTGATCAGATGCACAGCTGTGCGCAAGTCATGGAGATCAGTCATAAAAAACCCAAGCTTTATTCGCACCCACCTCCGCGGGACACGCAATTCTAATGAACAAAATGATACTCAACCCTTATTGATCCACGGTTTGGCTAAAAAAGCTTTTAGCTTTGATGACATCTATAGTGAGGATGAAATACAGGAGCTCTACTCTTTGCATTATGATAACCCCGCGTTTGATGAGCACCGCAAGGTTGGAGTTCCAACTGGTGGGTTGGCGAATCCATGTTTCCGTGTTGTTGGCACTTGTAATGGACTGGTTTGCCTTGTAGATGATTTAGGGTCATATACGAACACCTACATATTATCAAATCCATCTATAAGAAAGTCTGTGGCCCTTCCCGGGCCTAATGTTACATATTGCACTCATGGTGGGTATGAAGCTTCTGTTGGGTTCGGTTTTGATGCTATGACCAACGACTATAAGGTTGTGAGGCTTGTCACTCTTTTGGATGAACATCCCCGACATGCCCCTTGTCAAACTGTAGTTGAGGTTTTTTCACTAGCCACGGGCTCTTGGAGCATTCTACCTGATGTTGCACCTCAATTTCAAATGGATGCACGCACTCCCCAGGCTTTTGTTAATGGGGCTCTTCATTGGCACGCAAAGCGGCAGAAAGAAGATGATTTTTACTATTTCATTTTGATATTTGATGTGGGAAGGGGATTATTTCGCGAGACCATGGTGCCAGAGAGTTTGAAATGCGATACTCGATTAACATTGCAATTGTCTGTTTCTGGAGATGGGGAGTCCATTGCTCTGTTCAGCATGTATTCTGGTTATTTTTGTGCCGATCCTTTTGTTGATATCTGGGTAATGAATGAATATTGCATCCATGAGTCCTGGACCAAATTGATTCGACTCCATCCACACGGGGTACGACATGAATTTCTCTCCTTAAGTAGTTTGCTCCCCAAAGCATTATGTTTCAGGAAAAGCAGTGAAGTAGTAGTGTCCAAACGAAGTGATATATACTCCTGTTCCAGGCATACTTCTTGTCTTGGGCGTGAACTATTTTCGGTAGACCTTGGGAGCCAACAATTTAAAAGTCTTGGGATTTGTGGATATAGTTATTACACTGCCCATTCTTATCAAGAGAGCCTCGTCTTACTGGACATGGACAATGCAGTTTGCTATTGAGGCAAAGAACAGGTAAGCTGGTAAGGTGATTTAAATGCTGATTTCTGTGGGTTTATTCATTTTTCTTTCATTTTTTTTATGCGTACATTGCTAATCCTACATGACACCATCATATTTTAGCAACTTCAGCAAACTTTGTTTGGTGTGATGATTTACTACCTTTAAGCCAAGGGATATTTATTCAGGATGTGTGCTTTACAAAGTTTGATCTATAATTTTTGCCTTTGTTGTTGTGTTGGTTCTGTTAGTACTTTTAGGCTTCTGTGTCTAGCCTTTTGGGTGTTCTTTCCAACTGCTGCTTTTATTTTTGGTTTCTTGTTTTTGCTGATTGTCTTTCTTGCTTGTGTTGCCTCAAAACACAATTTTGTTACTAAATCCAACTCAGCACGGTGAAAGCTTAATTTTGAATACTTATAGTTAAAACTTAAAACAAAACAATGGTCGTCATGGATAAGTAGATGTTTGGAAAACAAGAAGTTAAAAACAGAGTAGTAATAAACATTGTTTTACTGGTGCTTTTACAAGTGCTTGTCATATTTACTTGGTATGACCTTGAACAGTGGACTGTGGAACTGTAGTGAATGTTGTATATTGAACTACTGTTAGCATAGTTTATTTTCAGGTGCAGAATTGAACAGTGGACTGTGGAACTGTAGTGAATTGTATATTGAACTACTGTTAGCATAGTTTATTTTCATGCAATCTACATTGTTTTTTCCCAAAGTTACATTTGTTTTGTTTTCATCTGGCTAGTGAATTGTACAATAGTAACATACCGGCTCAAACTGCTCTGCATTGAGTAAAATAGTTGTATTTGGTTGCAGATTTGTAGAGTAGTAACATCCTCTAATTTGCTGGTGTTCTATGACATGGGACTACTAATCCGATGTGCTGTGGGACTTCTCGTTTGCAAGTATTGTGAACTTCAAATTTCATGGAACTTTGGTAGTATCAGTTATAACTTTAATTGGTCTTGTAGTTTGAAGTTTATTGTTAATTTCGAATCAGACTATCAGTTAAAATTTTCATTTGGTCTTGTAGTTTGAGACTTCGTATTGTATAATAATTCACTGAATTTCCTGATCATTTCACCAATTTTCCTGAACTTCTGGTGTTCACGTGTATGCTTTGCTTTTCTCAAATGCCATCTATATTGTTATGAACTCGGTTCTCTAGCTGATTCAAGGAACCAATTTCCTGACATATACATGTAAATTTTCTCTGACAAAAAAAAAAAAAAAAGGCGAACTAGATTGAGTCAATATTGATTTAGAATTGCAGCCCTATAGATCCCAAGCTAGCAAGTTTAGATTTGATTCCAGCTTCTGATAGGCAGTTGGTATATAGGAAAGAACAGATGAGGGAAAGAGTGCTAGAATAAAAGACTATAAAATGCAAGAAACTTTTCATTCATATATAGTCTCTAACATCCGCAATAATATAATTAAGGTAATGGTAACCATCTGTAAGTGCTGAAAAGCTAACAACATCAACGATCTCATGTTTCGCTGATCAAATGTACCACAAACTAACTACATAGCTTGAAATTCCATGGCCAATGGGGCTTAGAAATTCCTGGCATAACAATTCCTCGGATAGTGATTTCGACTTCAATTATGCAACTATCATTCTTAAGAAACACCTCGCATTATCTATTATCTTCCTGTGTAATGAATTCATCACAACCCAAAACCACACTTGGTAGATTTGGTGCGTTCGGTGTTGAACCAGGCATTATTTGTCGAAGAACTATGGTTGCCATGAATGATAAGCATTTGAATTCAGTAGTGAGAACATAGAAGAGTCTTACTTTTTGCATTAAGTTCTATAATGACAAGCATTTGAGTCACCTTCTTGATATTTTTCTGGATTGCAAATTTGATGCCTCTTCTTCGAAAGCCAAAGTCTCAGTGATGGTCTGATCTGAACATTAAGTGTTGGAGAGGAAAGATCCCACATTAGAAAAATGACAAATAAAATATCAGATTGTTAAGTTGAGACAGTATCGGTACAATGGTGGGCCACGGGCCACGTTTGTCGCTGTTTAACATTAATGACAAACAACTTTTTGCTCCAACAAATCAGCAACAACATAATCATGGTGATTTCGAATAATGTAACCAATAACAACCTCAACATTAGGGATGACTACTCCATTAAAATTGAGCTTGCCAAATTTAAATTCTCATGTTGTAGTAGAAGAATTGGTAATTTTATTCATGTGAAAAATAAAAAAAAAAAAAAAAAAAACATTAGGGAGTGTATAACTGAGTGGGGGTAAAGTAAAAACTAAAGAATAGGTAGAGAAGCACGAAAGAATCGAGTAGCAACTACCAAAGCAAGCAAACAGACGCAGAGATGATGAAAATAATGGGCAAAACGTCTTCTTGTTCTTGTTCTAATTCTTATTTCAGCAGCATCACAAGAGGTATGCCATTTCTTCAGTACTCTACTCCTCTTGTTGCTCTGTTTCATTCTACTCATCTAGAGACACCCAGCCCAGAGTGAGTAATGTTGAGTGTGCCTTGAAGGTGTTCGATGAAATGCTTCAAAGGCGTCCTCTGCCCTTCTTCTGTTATCCCTTTCAATCAAATCTTGACTCAACTTGTCAGATTGAAACACTATTCAGCAGTCATCTCTTTGAATAGAAAGATGGGCCTGATCGGAGTCGCTTCTAACCATTATCATCAATTGCTACTGTCATTTGAACCAAATGGGGTTTAGGTTTAGTTTGTCTGTCTCTGGCCAATTCTTCAAATTGGGTCTTCAGCCAAATGTTGCAACCTTCAACACTCTTATCCACGGCTTTGTTCTCCGAAATCGAGCACGACTTTTCAGCATAATGGTGGAGGGACGTCATTGTCAGCCGGATGTGGTTACTTTCAGCACATTAATAAAAGGCTTTTGCATGATTGGAAACAACAGGGCAGCCATTCAATTACTTAAGAATATGGAAGAAAGAGGATTCCAGCCTGACATATAAATACCTTTAACACCATTATCGACAGTCTCTGTAAGGATACACTAGTTGATCAAGCATCGAACCTCTTCACATACAGTTCCCTTATGGATGGTTACTGTTTGCAGGGAGAAATGGACGAGGCAAAACAAATTTTTGATCTAATGGTTAGCAAGGGCTCCATGGTTGATGTTCAGAGTTGTAGCATATTGATTAACGGATATTGCAAGGGTAAAAAGATCGATCAGGCTAACAAGATTTTCAAGGAAATGCGTCGTATGGAACTTGTTCCTAATACCGTTACTTATACAACTCTTATTGATGGTGTTTGCAAAGTGGGGAGGATACAAGAAGCAGAAAAGCTCTTCTCTCAGATGCAAGGCTGTGGCCAACATCCAAATGTTCAAACTTATGCTGTTTTACTTGATGCCTTATGTAGCAACCAGCAACTTCCTAAGGCAATAGAATTGCTTACAGAGATGAAGGACAAGAAGTTGGAACTAGATATTGTAATCTACAATATTATTATTGAAGGTTTGTGCAAAGCTGGAGAAGTTCAGTCTGCAAAAGATCTCTTCTGTGGTTTATCATCAAAAGGAGTTCCGCCAGATGTAAGGACATATACAATAATGATTAGTGGACTTTGCAAAGGAGGCCTATTAAGTGAAGCAGAAAATTTGATTAGAGGAATGGAACAAAAAGGCTCTTCTCCAAATGATTGTACCTATAACACAATTATCCGAGGTTTTATCAATAACAATGAGACATCAAGGGCTACGAGACTTATTCAAGAAATGCTTGAGAGGGGTTTCTCTGCAGATGCGTCAACTATGGAATTGATTGTTGATTTACTGTCAAAGGATAAAGTAGATCCTGGTTTATTAGCATTGCTTAAAGATTCACTCTGAAGTTATTTGAATATTTGAAATTAATCTTTTCAATATCACTAGGAAATTAACAAAATTCAAAACTGCTGCCCCTTTAGCGACCTTGGATGCTCTGTCAATCCGATTCATAAATCCATCATCCAAACACAATGTCATTTCCTTGTTGCACTCCACTTTTAGCGCTTATTTTTTCTATAATACTATATATATATATATATATAATAAACTGAATATTTAGTTGTTGGCTACAAGTATATCTGAAGAACTATTTCTCATTCAACTGGTAGACAAACAAATACTGACAGTGCAAGTATCCGTCTTTCCTAGTTCATTTGTGTTTAATATTTATGTCCTAAAGGCAATTGTGTTTTTCCATTCTTGTTTGATTGTCGAGTATGTTTCAGTGCCTATGACTTTTACATCAGTTTGTAAAACGAATATGGTAAAACTCTATTTTTCAATTATGCCCTAGATTCTAACTCAAGCATTTTGGGATATCCCAAGTTTCTTTACCTATGATGATTATTCTTCCTTTCTAGTTCAGTAGTGGTTGATAGTTACATGCTGAAGGTAACAGTTTTTTTTTTTTTTTTCCTTTCTTTCTCTGATTGTTATGAACTGGTGTAATTCTTCTCTGAAAGTAGGTGGCATCCCTATGAGTTTAGATTTTAGTTTGTAAATTGAATTTCCAAAAATCTTTTTAATATTGAATTAGGCTCCCATCTTTTAACAGTTGTCACCTAATCTCTTCATTGTTCGATTCTACTCTATGTTAGAACATTTGTAATGCTTCAATGATAATATATGTTCTAACTTGAACATTTTCGGCCAACCCAGTTGTATCACTAATCTTTGTCCGGAAAGGTATGTCTAAGTGTGCAACCCTTACCTGTTACATAGACCAGGTGTCCTGTTGAGTCCTTATTTATGGAGATTCCTCAGTATGATTATATACAGTCACTAAGCTATATTCTTGTTTTTTGGTAACAGGGGACAAAAACTACTGAGAGCTCCATTGCGAGCTTTCATAGCACAGATACATTTACTAAATTTGCACAGCCAGGTTTTAAGGGCACGTGGGGCTGATCATGGATGTTAATGTGACATCAGGTCATGAGGCAGGTGGGTGGCTCTAAGAGAGCTTGTTGAGCAATGACCAACGCGCATTGTCTCACCGTTTTTGCGCCTTTTTTTTTTTTTTTCTAAAAGATAATTGGCTTTGTTCTGAGGTCAGTTGTTTATGATTAGGACAATTACATTCAAGTTTCTATGTTTTAAGATAGCAAACACGTGCTTTTTCTGTTTTTGTTGTATGAAGCTGTGGAGAGCTGTGTAGTGATTTTGTTTGGTTATAGTGTAGCTCTTGACCGCCTCCTCTTTTCTAATTCTTTGACCTGTTGAATTTCATTTCAGCAGTTCACCATGTTTTTGCTCATTTATGTAAAAAGGTGAATTTTCCTCTAGATGGAAATCTTATGTTGGGTTTGAGTTTGGAATTTTAGTGTTTATGGCATAAAACGTTCTTTGTTAGTTATTTTAGTCACTGAAAGTTGTCATGGCTCCCTATTAATCATTGGAAAACATATTTACTCTCTAGGGAGTAGGGACTATGGAGCTGGTTGTAGATGTTTCCGAAAGCTAACCCACAAGGGCACATCTAAACCTGTATGATTCTTTGCTTTGGTATTTCAAGTGTAGCTTTAATGACTTCTTACAGAATTTTTTGTTCACCCTGACCCTATTCGTTAATTTCTTGTTTTGGATGGTCTTAGTTGCATGGATGTATTTGCTGAAAATGGGAGAATAAGGAAAGTTTCAGATTTTAATCTGTGGCTGGTGTGGTATCACTGTACTGCTTTCTTCTTGTCTCTCGTTACTGCCATCTAGTTCTTTATCTAAGCACACTGAATCTAAAAGTAGTGGCACTCGTACTGGAAAGATCTGATTGTTCTCCTTTTGTTTTGACAGGGAAGGTAATTAAATATCAGTCATGGGATTCATCAGAGCTCCCAAATCTCTACAGGAAGTGATAAGTGATGCTGATGAGGCTTCTTTTGCGTTTGGTTTTGATGCTAAGACCAATGATTACAAGGTTGTGAGGCCCGTCAGTTTCTTGTAGTTGAGGTTTATTCACTAACCACAGGCTGTTGGAGCTATCTTGGTTCTATTGTGAGTCCATGTCATATGGATGGAGGCACACCCCAGGCTTTTGTTAATGGGTCTTTTCATTGGCAAGCACAATGTTTGAAAGGAAGTACATATCTCATTTTGGCATTTGATGCGGGCAGCGAGTCATTTTCTGAGATAATGATGCCAAAGAGTTTCAAATTGGAAGTGTCATTGACATTGCAATTGTCTGTTTCAGCAGATGGGAAATCACTTGCTTTATTTGAGACGCATGCCGGTTCTATTCTGTATCCAAGGGCCGTATCACCACGTGCACCATGGTTCGGGACCACCTAATAATTTCCCTGTATCCAATTGGTGCTGATTGTTCTCTTGATATCTTGGAAGTGAAAGAATATGATATCCATGAGTCCTGGACCAAAATGATAAGACTTTGTCCACTTGCGCCACATAGAAATTTCCTCCCCAAAGCATTGTATCTTAGGAAAAGCGGTGAAGTAGTAATGGCCGAACGAGCTGATGAAGCCTCCTGTCCCAGGCATTATTCTTGTTCTCGTTGTGGGTATGAACTATTTTTCTTAGAATTTGTGAGCCAACAGTTTAAAAGTCTTGATCTGGATACAGGTATTACACTGTCAATTCTTATAAAGAGAGCATTGTCTTACTTGACAAGGAGAATGCAGTTTCTTACTGAGGGAAAGAAAAGGTAAGGTTATTAGTAGTGCTGAATCTACTGTGGTTTTTTTATTTCTTCAAATGCGTATTCGGCTATTCCTGCATGACATGTGACCATCAAATTTAAGCACTTAACAATAATTTATCTGCATGATGATTTACTAATGTGTATTCAGGATATGAGCTTAACAAAGTTTGGTCTATATATTTTGTCTTTGCTGTTGCATTGGTTTTGATCTAGGCATCTGCGCCTATCTTTTTGGGTGTTCTTCTTTTGAACTGCTGCTTGTGTTGCCTCAACACACATCTTTTTCACTAAACTTAACTCTGCTTTGGTGAAAAATATATTTGGGAAACTAATTGTTAAAAAATAAAGAGAATACAAACAATATTATTCATGAATAATAGATGTTTGGAAAATTAAAAGTTATAAACAGGGGAACATTGCTGGACTGGTCCTTTTAATAGTTCTAGTCTTTCCCTGAATAGAAAGTTCTTGCTGCACTATCAACTTGGTAACCTTCAATACTGTAATGGATATGTTGGTTCTCTAGTGCATTGAACTATTGTAGCATGATTTATTCTAGAATTGTGCAATAGTTTGTGCAATGTATGTTTCTATTTTTTTTTTCTTTTCTTTTCCTTCATTTTAGCTTTAGTTCGGGCAGTAGTACATTTCCAAATCTAGCCAGCTTTATGCAAAGCACTAATAGGAAGTTACATTTGCATTACAGTAGGAAGTAATTTGTTTTGTTTTTGTTGCATCTTCACTGACATCTTCATTGCCTAATGTGTTGACTGTTTGTGACTGTTCTTTTTGTTGACTTTGCAGATTTGCAGTGCAGTAATATCCTTTGCATAAAGTGTTAAAGTGTATTTCAAACGGTGCGGGACATCTCTCATCTGATGTACTGATGTATTTCTATGAGTAGATTATTGTGAACTTCAATTTATTTAAAATTTGTATGAAACTATCTAGAATTCTAGATGCAGTTTGAAACTTTGCATTGTAAAGTTCACTGAATTTCATCTACAGTTTCCAGTGTTTGTGTTCCTTCACTTTGTTTACTCTTGCACTGTTGCTCATCTCAATTATTGCCTATATTCTCTATGGATTCAAGGGCCCAAAGTATGATGGGCTAGGTTGCTCGCTCCATTTCATATTGTAAACTGTTGGTTTTCTAAAAACTTATACATCAAAGGTGATGTAATGCACATTCTTACAGGTGGCAAAAGTAACATCAAGCATACCTAGCTCGAAAATAATTCGAACTTGGTCGAGCCAATGTTGGTTTAATTATACATGGCATTTGCTTGGAATGAGCAAAAGGTAGCATGTGATATGGTTGCCATTTTACACAACAAAAGGTAAGCATTGTGAAACTGGCATGAATTTAGGTCCACCTCACATGCGTGTGAATATATATGATGGAGTACCTTCACTACAAGACTTCAATCATGGCCATGGGGCTTATTTTTGACAAGGATGGGTCGCCATTTCTCAATAATTCTAACACCGATTTGAACATAATTATTACCTAATCAAGTTCTTACGAAAGTTAAGACCTGTTTCTTAGTACCTAATGGTTCTCTGTATCTCAGTTAACTTGTCTTCTCATCATCTAAAACAAATATTTAAGTGATTCTACTTAACAAACCAATTATTGTAGCTTCTGAAAAGCACTTCCAGTACTTGGAGACCCAAAAAGTCAATACATTACCGATCTAATGTCATTGGGAAATAAGGTCTTACAACATTTTCTATTAAGACCAGGACGTTTCATTGTCTATTTGTGAAGCAAGGAAACCAAAAGAGCCCCAATTCAGGTACTAGGTCTAACTCCACTCAAACTCAACTCCAGGAAAAATTCAGCAGCAAGTTATTATGACCCATTCTTGTGTCCAATCAGTGGTCCAATCCTAAGCTTCAAGTGTCAGTATATAATAACATTAGCGGTATATGCTAATTATGATCACTTTCAGCTTAAGTTGGTTTTGTCATATCATTTTTGTTCCAAAAATTTAGAAGACATATGCATATAAGAAGAAAAAAAATATATAGCAATTTGACCAATACATCATATTGTTTTCTTGTTCAAACTGCATTCCTCGTTTATTGGGTTGAATTGAAGTCACTTTTATGATACTCCCTTGAGTACTTTTAGCCACTTTCATAGTTTCTTTATCTCCTACAATATAAAACCCTAGTCTATGCCTCAAATCTAATGGTATCAATAAGCAAACTCGACATTCTTGCATTAAGATTAGTTGATGATTACCGGGGTGTGTTGCTCTCTAGGCTTTAGTTCAATCTTCTGACATAAAGGGGAGCGGATGAACATGGTTATATTTATGATTATTGCAAGGCATTATGCATACTTTTGGGTTTTGGCTTCTTCACAATACACCTCTGGATCGATGTCTTGGCAATATCATGGGTACCAAATCAATGCAATAGGATACATAATTGTTATCTCCAACATGTTATCATACTAAGGTGTGGAATGCGAGATCTATTTCCTTTGAAATGGATTATGTTTTGAGTTCTATTTGGTCGTTTTACTGGTTGATTATTCTCCCAATGACATCGACAAGTTCAGCTGAACTCCATAGGTAAGGGCATTTTAGAAAAAATAGGGAGGTATAGTTAGCAAAATGAATATTCAAAAAGTAAACAGGAGGTCTCATATCTAGGGAGGTCTAAGTACTGATTTTGGAGGTATGAATAGAAGTACTCGATCATTTGTAATTTAGTGCGAAAGACCTCTTACGAACAAAAATTTAAGGGGGATGAAATTCACACTCTTCATTTTACAATCCACACTCCATGTTTCATTTTTTACTAACTTAAATATTTGTCTTTAGTAATTTAGTTTTGTCTTTTTATAAGAATTTCAATAAAAAAGATAGAAGAAATTTAGATTGCAAAATGGAAAGTGTGAATTTCACTCTCCAAAATTTAATATCATACTAGTTATCATTACCAATACTAGACCAAATCAATAATGTCTACCACGCTAATATGTTGAACTAAGATATTGAACTACGCATGAAAAATTGATTGAAGGTGACATTCTTCCTTACAACATATTAGCTCCCAAAAATCAGAGTATACTATCCAAGATTCCAAACACACATAAACAAAAAATTCCCACTTTTTCATTTTGCAGTTTGCACTGTGGACACTGGACAGTCAACACACTCCAAATAACTTGCACTACAGACTCAATAATAAGTTAAATTTGCCATTTTCTTATGTAAATTGCCCCTTAAATGCTAAAGAAAACTTTATTAAATTGCACATTTTGAATGTAATGCTAGCTGTGTTCCATATACTATAGCCTGCAGACCTCAGACCAGAAACTTCATTCTCACATAGAGAAACCCTAATGGAGGAGCCCAGTAAGGTCACTGTAACTTGCAGATGATGTTGCTGGATAAGGAAGACTCTAATCCCCTTTACCTGAATATACAGAGACTTGAAAACCACTACAAGAGCACTAAACCTGAAACTGATTAAAAACCCCATTATATATTCATAAGGGCATTTCTTAACACTAGCACTGTTTCTTAAACCCTAAAAATCCATAATCTTAAGTAATTTAATTTTAGTCCACATGAAGCATAATCCAAGTGGATGGAAGATATTGTTTGTTATGATGATGATGATCATTGAGAGCCCACATTCTCAAAACTTGACAAACTGGTCTTAATCATTGTGCTGTGCAGACAAAAATAATAGAGCCATTATGATCTACTAATTGTTAATTGATGCTAACATTATTATATGAAACTTTTGTTGCCTTGTGCAGGCCGGAACCTAGAGTACTGGTTCAAGCTAGGTGTCTGTGTTGGATTGTGGACCAGTTCCTTATTTCCATATTCACCTCCACGTACATGCAAACCCGAAGAAGAAGAAGAAGTAAGAGAAGCACCGGTCATCACCTTCCCATGACCAATGGCATGATGCCATGATCCATTCATATTTTATTTCACTGAGATCCCATGTACGTAAGTATGAGTTTTGTGAACAGTCAATGAAAGTGGCTCAGTGCTCTTGCACTGTAAAAAGGTGGCTGGAGCTCCCATTCCTCCCTTGATGTTCTCCTAGCTAATTCTTAATTCTTTGTGATTTACTATAAAGTTGGTTTAGAGATTTATCAAGCGAGAACTTACCGTGAACTAAAACATATTCACCCAATTTATGAGTAGAGTTTTCACTCAACCAATCAATCACTGTAATGTTTTTTCTCATTTTTCTATAACAAGCTTCCGAATTGAGAATTGGAAAGAGAGAAAAGAATTAGTATAACATCCAAAAAAAGAAAAGAAAAAAAATTAACATTTCTCAAACTGAAACAAGATATATACTAACTACAATGGAAAAATCATGTTGTACTTGATCATATATATCCATGTACTTCTGGTACCCATTACATTCTTGTTGCTCAAGCAAGTCAAACACATACAATTAGACACATGTTTCTTACATACTGGTTTTGATTATCAAACTGACTTTTTTTTTTTTTTTGTTATTCTGAAAATTGTCAAACAAATTAAAGTCAGTATTCTCAACCTCCTATTAAGTATTTCAGACATGAAAAACATCCTCTTTGATTGACCCCAAAATAAATAATAATCCCCTCTTCGAGACTCTGCACCAAAGAGAAGAACTCTCTCTTTGATCAGATCAAAAGCCAGTCCTGTATTATTCCAGATTGAGTCTTCTAAAATACCCCCACAGAGACAGACCAAAAAAAAAAAAAAAAAAAATACCCGAGAAATAGGAAATGGATCGGAAAACGAAAAGTCACCGAAAACGGCACGTGAGCGGCACGTGGGGGCCAATAGGACGGCGCTATAAATATTCATGAAACCGAGTCGCTGGGCTGCTTTGCTACAAGACAAAGAGAAACAAATCCAACGTTGCGGGAATTGCCGCGAAACTGAAACGACGCCGCTCCAAGTTGACCCAGTTGCACTCGCCCCATTTGTTCCGGTAACTCGTTCCGGCGACATGTCGGTCTTACATTTGAATTATGAAACTTTCTTTGTTTTTTTTTTTAGTGTAGTTTCATTTTTTTATTTGAAACGCAAAAGTCACGCGCTTTCCTCTACATTTGTACAATGTACGATGTGCGAGACAGAAAGAGACTCCCACAACTCTC
Source organism: Rosa rugosa (assembly GCF_958449725.1). Classification (NCBI taxonomy): domain Eukaryota; kingdom Viridiplantae; phylum Streptophyta; class Magnoliopsida; order Rosales; family Rosaceae; genus Rosa; species Rosa rugosa. The sequence continues at coordinate 10,462,055 of NC_084821.1, forward strand.
CTTTTCTCTCTGTTGCATATTTATATATCTGTACATATAAACACGTTCAAGTTTGGAACTTTTTGATTTCGTTTTGAGGTTTCAGGCATGAATCGACGGTGGAGATTTGATCGGTTTGTGGCAGCCGTGGTGTTTGTGCTACTGTTTCATCATAATCTGAGCTTCTGTTGGTGTCTCAACAGTGAAGGTTTGTAACAGACTGTTGCATTGTCTGTGCAGTTTTTTGGATTAGCTGATTAATATGGGGGGTTATGCTGAAATGGGTTTTGGTTTTTTGGTGCAGGTTTGGCTTTGTTGAGGTTTAGGGAGAGAGTTATTAGAGACCCTTATGGGGTTTTAGGGAATTGGAATGGTGGTGGTGGTGGTGGTGGTGAAGAAGACGATGATCCTTGTTCTTGGTTTGGAGTTGAGTGCTCATCAGATGGGAAAGTCATCAGCTTGTGAGTCTTTGTTTGTTTCCTTTTGTGTGCTTCTTGTTTTCTGAGGTTGAAGCAAATAGCTCTTGAAGAATCAGTTTTGAGTTTTCTATGGCAATAAAGAAAATGGGTTTTGTAGATATGTTGGGTTTGTATATTAAGCACTTCTAAATTGATTTGTGGTGGGGGTTTCATAGGAATATCATGTAATAAAATTAACCACTCACCTTTTTGAGCTTGAAGCTTAAAAGTGATTTGGAATTCATGAACTTGTAATGATTTAAGAACACGGCAACTTTTCATTGGTGTTGTCCTTAGAGTTGCTTTGTGCTAGGATTTTTAATTGTATCGATTTAGAGGCTCTCAAAGAGTTTCGGTGTTCTTAATTTCATGAGCCTGAAGTTGGATGTGATCAACTTGCAGGAATTTGAAAGATCTTTGTCTTGGAGGAACATTGGCTCCTGAACTAGGGAAGCTGGTTTACATAAAATCCATGTAAGACTATAATTGGTTCTAAGTCCTACAAATGCATTCCAATGTTTCCTTTTAATGTGTTTTTCAGAACTTTTGCTTTAATGTAATACTCTTGATCTGAACTGGTGCTTCTTTACTACAGAATTTTGCGGAATAATTCTTTTACTGGGAAAATTCCTAGAGAGATTGGAGACTTAATGGAGCTGGAGGTTTTGGACTTGGGATATAATAACTTTAGTGGATCATTTCCATCTGACTTCAGCAACAATCTGTCCCTCACTACCCTGTATGTTCTTCTTTTGGAACTCTTTGCCCTTCTGAGTTTTATTTTAAATGACTTTTACTAAACTCATATCCTGATTCTTATTGCAGTTTACTTGACAATAACCAATTTCTTGGTTGTTTATCCCCTGAAGTCCATGAGCTTAAGATGGTTTCCGAATGCCAAACAGATGAGAGCCAACTAACATATCCTGCTTTCGGGACATCATGCATGAGCAGATCTATCAGCTGGTAAGCAAGTGAAAGTAATCTTATATTTATGTCTTGGCTTAGATTTACAAGGGCCGGAAAGCTCAGGCCTAATTTACTAATAACTAGTTCTGTTTTCACTTTGTTTCCATTAATGACATGGTAATGTCCAATAAGTTTCCACAAGTTCTTAATCTTTTGGCCTTGCACATATTTTCTATTGGAAGCAACACTGGAAACAAAGCATCTTGTACTTTGTAGCCACTTAATTCCTACATATATTCCAGGATGACCTTTTTCTTATTTTCTAGGAACACTGCCCAACCTGGAGATACAGCTCACCGCAGGTTGCAGCAGGTGGTAGATGAGCCGGAGGCATCCAGAATTGGAAAAGCTAAAGCAATTGACAGGGTTTCATCATCCATATCGGCTTCACCATCTCCATCACCATTTTCAGCTTCAATGCCACCATCTGCTTCACCATTTTCATCATCACCATCTTCAAATTCCCCTTCACCGTCACCGTCACCGTCACCGTCACCATCATCAGATTCTCCTTCACCATCTCCCTCAAGCAGCTTTCTGACCCCTTCACCCTCGCCTTTGATAGCACCAACTCCAGCCTCTCCGGTCCCAGTAAATCCACCAACTATTATTTCGACACCACCAGAGTCTAGTCCATCACAAACTCCATCCCCTGCTTCAATTCCGGGGCAAGGGCTTAAACATAGTTCCAAGTCAAAGAGGCGCATAGTTCTGATTTGTGCAGCCGTTGTTGGAGGTTCTTTATTGATTTTACTTTCAGTCATTGGCATTATGCTTGTCCGAAGCAGTAAAGTGGTTACAGTAAGACCCTGGACAACAGGGTTAAGTGGGCAGTTGCAGAAAGCATTTGTAACAGGTCAGTAATTGTGACAATGCACAGCCCTCTGCACACATAAACACAATCCCTTATGCATGAATATTATTTATTAATCTCCTGAGAAATTCTGAGGCACCTTTTAATATAAAAAAGAAGAAGACACCAGCAGAGCTGAATATGTAGTGAACATTGATCAAAGGCTAGACCTGTTGTCAACTTGTTCACCATTCAGTACTTGCAGCATTCCAAGGCCAGAGATTGACCTTCATGTTGATGTAGCCTTGGGACAGTTTGTGTTTTAGGGAAACATTTTACTCTATTGATCTTAGTATTGGCTCAAAAATTATTTTTTTTTGTCCTCTAAATCTAGTTTGGTTTTCTTGATGAAGACATGGGAAAAGTTTCTAATTTCCACTTCAATTTCTTACATGTTTCTGTACTCAACTTGATGAAATATGTTTCAGGTGTACCAAAACTCAACCGATCAGAACTTGTGGCTGCTTGTGAAGATTTCAGTAATATAATTGGATGCTTTTCGGATGGTAACATTTATAAGGGAACTCTTTCAAGTGGGGTTGAAATCGCTGTAACATGTATAACATCAACATCTGCTGGAGACTGGTCTAAACATCTGGAGGCTCAGTTCAGAAAGAAGGTATAGTGTAAAGATTGACACGAGTTTTGATGCGTCCTTTACTACAAGAGTACCCTAACAGTTCCTAATTGCTCACTCCCATTAATATACTTTTCTTTTGCAGATAGAAACATTATCCAAGGTGAACCACAAGAACTTTGTAAACCTAATTGGGTATTGTGAAGAAGAGAAACCATTCACAAGAATGATGGTCTTTGAATATGCTCCAAATGGAACACTTTTTGAGCATCTACATAGTGAGTATACAATGAAATTTGTAGTATCTTTCACAGTAGTTTTTGTTCTTACAGTATATTAATTTTGAACATGTCTTGCAGTAAAAGAAGCAGAACACTTGGACTGGGGAATGAGAGTACGAGTAGCCATGGGTATGGCATACTGTCTCGAGTATATGCACCAAATGACTCCACCAATACTCCAGAAGAACTTGCAATCAGCTTCTATATACCTGACCGAAGACTATGCAGCCAAAATATCAGATTTCAGCTTCTGGAATGAAGGAACTGCAGCAAAGACAAGGTCAGCTGACAAAGAGCTTATGGAAGTCCCATGTGCAAGTCCAGAAAGCAATGTGTACAGCTTTGGTGTAATATTGTTTGAAATGTTCACCGGTAGAATTCCATACTCTGTGGACGAGGGTTCTCTTGTGGACTGGGCATCACACTATCTAAGAGGGGAGAAACCATTGGGAGAAATGGTGGATCCTATCTTAGAATCTTACCAAGAAGAAGAGCTGGAAAAACTGTTTCAAGTGATAACAGATTGTGTCCATCCTGACCCGAAACAAAGACCAAAGATGACAGAGATCACAGCTAGGTTAAAAGAAATCACAGCCATGGAGCCAGATCGAGCCACACCAAAGTTATCACCTCTTTGGTGGGCAGAACTTGAAATTCTTTCAGAAGGAAACTGATCATAAAAATCTATTTATTTTTATTGTCCATTTCTTTATTAATTGTGTGCACGTTATTCTCTTACCTGGTTCTGTTATTCATTATAGCAGTGGGGTGCATGTAGGATAGATCTGATTGTGTGGTGTTCTAATCATCTAATGTAAGTTAGAAGAGATGAATTGTAAATAACGATTGTATTGAGAAAGTGAGCTTTTTCTGCTTTACACGAAATTATAACTTCTCAGATAAATAAATAGCTTCTAGAGGCTTCTGTATGAATTCCTGATTTATAGAGTTTTGTTGAAGGAATATCGATTTAGTGTGCCTTATCAAACTAGGAGTAGCAATAGGAGAGAAGGTTCTAGATTTTCCAATCCTACACGGATTGGTATTCCTTGTAACATTAGAACTAACACTTTGTAATCCCTATATATAGGGCTCCTATTCTCAATAATAATACACATCTCTCTCCACAATTCTCTCTCGAATCTATTTTACTTAAACACGTTATCAGCACAAGCCCTAAACCACAAAAGCCAAAAAGCCAAAACCCGAAAAGAATTTCATATCGCCAAAACTGCCGCAGCCCCTAGCCCGTGCTAGCATCGCTGCAGCCTGCCCCGCGTGCGCCCTTGCGCCTACTGTTGCCCCGCCTGCAACCTTGCACAGCAGCCCATGCTGCCCTGCGAGCTGCTCCCGCAGCCACACGCCCCTGCATCGCTGCTTGCTAGCCCGCCTGCTCCTGCAGCCCTTTTGGCCAGCATACTTGCCAGCCCGCGCGCATACCTGCTAGCGCGCCCCTGCGACCAGCTCTACTGCTGCCACTGCAGCCCTGCCACACATCTGCTTCCCCTGCAGTTTGCCTTCGCTGCTCCTGCACCACTACTACCACCGCAGCCCCTGCTGCCTCGCATTCGTTGCACGCATCTACTTGGATTGCTTCGCTCCATCACGCCTGCATCGACACGCGCGTGATCCAAATACAAGTAAGTATTCAAAAGAGTAAGTTTTGAAGTTCCTGTTTCCCGAAATTTATATTTCCTCATTCTTTTTCTCGGGGACTTGAAAACCTCCCTTCTTCTACATCCCACCTTTCTTATAACGTGGGTTCGATTCTTGAAAAGCGGAATCGTGGGGATTCACGCAATTAACGAACTAAGAGCGTTCATAAGACTTCGGACTAAGAGCGTCCGTAAGCATCGATTTAACGAACTAAGAGCGTTCGTATGCTACGGACTAAGAGCGTTCGTGAGCATCTATTTTGACCATTCAAACATTATTGTTTCGGTCTAATCCAATTATTCTTGGAAATCGATTTCTTGGTAGCATAGCTCGGAAATCTTATTTATATTAGTTTTCGTGGAAGCATTGACTCCGAAACTAACTTGTTCTTGTTTCATCTTTTAGGATGTCAAACATGAACAAACTCGATTTTGTTCCATTGGATTATGCAGGCAAAAGGTACTTAATTTGGGTCACTGATGTCGAGGTCCACCTTATTGCCCGTGATTTATTGCATACAATCCAAGAGCTTTGTCCTATAGAAACAGCTCCAGACCCTCAAACTGAGAAAGATAATTCCAAGGCACTTGCCTTCATGAAACGTCACATGGATAGTGACCTACAATTTGAGTTCATAAATGAGGATAGCGCCATAAAGCTTTGGCATGCGCTTCGCGAACGATATGGCAATGTTCGTGACTCCATACTTCCGAATACAGAAGCAGAATGGAAAGATCTTCGCTTCTCTGAATTTGACACGGTCATGCTATTTTATTCGGAAGCCCTCCGCATCAGAGTAATGATGCGTCTCTGTGGAAAGATGATCATAGAAGACCAGTTGATTGAGAAAACCCTCAATACCTTCCCCGCCTGTGCTATGAGGTCCTCTGACTTATTCCGGACTCATGTAAATGCAAGACGGATCACAAGTTTCCAACAGCTTATTGAAGCTATGGCCACTGCTGAAAGACATGGCAATGAACTTGTGAAAAGAGAATTTGATAGGCTTCAAGAGAGCCATCAAGAGCATCGTCCTATGGCTAGAGAAAGTCGCCATCGACGTCATGATCCATACGATCGAAATGCTCAAGAAGGTAATCGCTCAAGGCGACAATCACACGACCGTAGGAGGCGTGATTTTGAGGGAAATAGGGTTGGAAACCATGGAGCCAACGTTGGCCATGGGCACCACTTTCCAACGCCACCAGTCCTAGGGACTATGCATATTGCGCCAATGCGCCTCAATCAAGGGAGAATCCTCTTTATGGTGTATATTTCTGATATGGAACGTCTGATCAATGGACCTGAATTTGCAATGTACCTACGAAGGTAGTCGCATCAGGGTGATCAAGACATCGAGTTCACAAAGACTTTAAATCTGGCGATGAAGACAAAATGCCGCAGATTTTTATAGTCTTTATTATTTCCAAGAATCATGTAATGGTAATTATGCCTTAAATCAATAAAATGACTTATTGTATTAACTCTTTCCCTCTAGGCGTACTCAAGAGTAATTGTGATGTCTAGGCAAGGTTTGATCTGAGAGAACGGTTTTAAAAGTGAGCAACGCTCCACCAAAATCTCGCCTTACCTTCCCTGGTCACAACCAAATTGAAATTATCGAACGGATTGAGTGACTACGATTTGTCTACGGTTTGATTTTTATGCTGGATTAGATTTTGGTCAAGAAACTTTGATGTAATCATTGGCTATTATTAATAAAGTATCGATTTATTTTTCATGTCATGGACATATTTTTTCGAACTTTATTACTTAAAAGATATAAGAGCCAATGGTTTTCATGTGGAAACACATTGTGAGAATGGACAAGAGTTCCTTTGCATCACCTCTAATGACTACGGAAATAACCGCGTATTAGAGAAACTTATGTGTCGATCTAGTGAGTTGTATGCAACCACTATTCGAATAATTGAATCCAACCATGTCATGAGAGATGATTTATGGGATTCTGACACATATAGGCTTTGGCATGACCGTTTGGGACACCCAGGTCGTGATATGATGATCCATATATTAAAGACTTCACACGGACATCCATTTTTCAGAACGAAAAGAAGTAAAAATAGGATTTTGGACACCGAAAGAGCACCTGCGCCTCACGGCGCCGTTCACCCCCAATACCGGTCATCCTTGGCCGGCGCCGCCGTCCCCCTGCGGCCTCAGTGTGGCATTGACGCCACCTATGCTCTTTCCCATCCAAAATTTTACTTCTCAAGTCTTTTGTGACTTCGTGGCTCAACCAAAATTCTCATTGGTTGTTTCTAAAGCCCATCATTCGTTCTGCAAAGCCTGCTCTTTAGCAAAGTTAGGATCGAGACCATCCTATGCAAAGGACACCAAAGACAATATACCATTCTTGCAAAGAATCCAAGGTGATATTTGTGGACCTATTCAACCATCATGCGGACCATTTCGATATTTTATGGTATTGGTTGATGCATCGACACGCTGGTCACATGTCATGCTATTATCCACAAGGAACGCTGCATTCGCTAAACTCCTAGCACAAATCATTAAGTTAAGGGCTCACCACCCTGATCATCCTATTAAGTCTATAAGGTTAGACAATGCTGGAGAGTTTACATCAAAGACTTTTGATGATTATTGCATGTCCATTGGGATTGATGTTGAACATCCTGTTCATCATGTTCACACCCAAAATGGTCTCGCAGAAGCCGCCATTAAACGACTACAAATGGTCGCTCGGGCATTGGTAATGCGCACCAATCTCCCTATTTCTGCTTGGGGCTATGCAATATTGCATGCAACTGTGCTTATCCGTCTGAGGCCCACTGCCACTCAACCATTTTCTGCGTCCCAGATGGTAACTGGATATGAGCCTAATGTCTCATACTTAAGCATATTTGGGTGTGCAGTCTATGTGCCTATTGCGCCGCCACAGCGCACCAAAATGGGTCCTCAAAGACGGTTAGGCATTTATGTTGGATATGATTCTCCAACGATTATCCGCTACATAGAACTCTTGACAGGCGATCTCTTTACCGCTAGATTTGCGGATTGTCACTTCGATGAGATAGTCTTCCCGTCGTTAGGGGGAGATAAGAACATCAATGTTCAACAGGAACGACAGGAATTGTCGTGGTCTGTCCCCACTCTGTCTCATCTTGATCCCCGAACCGCACAGTCCGAAATTGAAGTGCGGAGAATTCTCGATCTTCAGAACGTAGCAGAATCGATGCCTGATGCGTTTTCTGATATCGCTAAAGTGACGAGATCACACATACCTGCTGCAAACGTGCCTGCAAGGATTGATGTCCCTAAAAGTAGAGGACATGACGCCAACTCAAGAATACATGAGTATGGCGCCAACGTCCCCACCCTTGGTGACGTTGTGGCTAGGCCTACAGCTCCTGCCAGGAAGCGCGGGAGGCCCATAGGTTCGATGGATTCTCGCCCAAGAAAGAAAGCGAGTTTGGCACAAAATAATCCATTAATCATCAATGTGAATAATCCATCTCATGAGAATATTCCGGATTATGGTTATGTCCAAGAGACATCATTGGGGGACGCTCCAATGTCAGAACCAACTCCAGAGAATAGAGAGATCTCCATAAATTACACTAGTGTACATGAGATGATGGATAGAAATTCTATGGCGATTGATGATGCATTTGCATATCATATTGCAAAAGGAATTATAGAATATGATGATATCGAACCTCGCTCTGTTGAAGAATGTCAACGAAGAGCAGATTGGCCTAAATGGAAAAATGCGATCCAGGTTGAATTGGATTCACTAACAAAGAGACAGGTATTTGGGCCTATAACGCAGACACCCCCAGATGTAAAACCTGTTGGCCATAAATGGGTCTTTGTTAGAAAGCGTAATGAGAAAAATGAGGTGGTTAGATATAAAGCCCGCCTTGTGGCACAAGGTTTCTCACAACGCCCTGAAATCGACTACGAGGAGACATATTCTCCCATAGTGGACGTTATAACGTTCCGCTACCTTGTCAGTTTGGTAGTTTCCGAAAAACTTGACATGCAGCTTATGGATGTGGTTACGGCATATCTCTATGGGGATCTAGATTCAGAGATATATATGAAGGTTCCAGATGGACTTCAATTACCCAAATCAAGTGGCTCTAAACCACGGAGCGCGTTTTCAATAAGATTAAAACGCTCACTATATGGATTAAAACAATCCGGACGGATGTGGTATAACCGTCTAAGTGACTACTTGATTGGGAAGGGATATATTAATAATGAAATATGCCCATGCGTGTTCATTAAGAGAACAAGTTTCGGATTTGCAATCGTAGCAGTTTATGTCGATGACATGAACCTAATTGGAACTCTAGATGAGTTGAAGGAAAATGCTAAATATTTGAAATCCGAATTTGAGATGAAAGATCTTGGGAAAACACGGTTTTGTCTCGGTTTAGAACTCGAGCACTGTAGTCATGGGATTTTGATCCATCAGTCTGCATATACTCAGAAAATTCTAAGGCGCTTTAATGAAGATAAAGCGAAGCCTGCGAGTACTCCCATGATCGGCCGTAGTCTTGAGCCCGGAAAAGATCCGTTTCGTCCAAGGGATGAGGACAAAGACCGATTAGAGGCCGAAGTGCCCTATTTGAGTGCAATAGGCGCATTATTGTACTTAGCTCAATGCACAAGACCGGATATCTCATTCGCAGTGAACTTGTTAGCTCGACATAGCTCTGCGCCAACACGCCGCCATTGGATTGGTGTAAAGACAATCTTTCGATACCTAAGAGGTACGATTGATATGGGCCTATTTTATCCCTACAGAGAGAAGAGGAATGACGGAAGAATGAGATCGGACCCCATTAGGCATGGAGCCGCCGTCCATAACATGACCGTCGGCCATGTTGTCACCGCCAGCGCCGCCGCCGCCCATGGTGGCCGGCCCCACCCTACTCCCCTCCATCAAAACGACAATGATGTTTTGATGGGATTTGCTGATGCAGGGTACCTCTCTGACCCTCACAAAGGTTGCTCCCAAACTGGTTATGTCTTTACCATGGGAAGCACTGCGATATCTTGGAGGTCTACGAAACAGACCCTTGTTGCTACTTCTTCGAATCATGCAGAGATTATTGCTCTACATGAAGCCGTTCGTGAATGTATATGGCTAAGGTCTGTGATTCGACATATTCAAGGAAGTTGTGGTTTGAAGTCTACCACAGATGAACCTACTTGCATTTATGAGGATAATGCAGCTTGTATTGAACAAATGAAGTTAGGTTTCATCAAAGGCGACAACACCAAGCATATATCGCCTAAGTTCTTTTATAATCAGCAACAACAATCACTTCTAAAGATTGAAGTGAATCAAATCCGATCAGAGGATAATGTAGCGGACTTATTCACTAAGTCGTTACCTAAATCCACCTTCGAGAAACATGTGAAGAGCATCGGATTGAGAAAGTTATCCGAACTCCCACGATTGTAGCAATCAGAGGGAGATATCGACATCAGGGGGAGTTATGATGTCTACATGTTCGATCTCGAAGAGTGAAGGACGTGTTGTGCTCTTTTTGTCCTTCGACCAGGGTTATTTTTATCCCACAGAGTTTTTGTTACCTGGCAAGGTTTTTAACGAGGCAACGGATGAAGCGTCACCACTAAGTTTGAAGCGGCACAAGGGGGAGTGTTGAAGGAATATCGATTTAGTGTGCCTTATCAAACTAGGAGTAGCAATAGGAGAGAAGGTTCTAGATTTCCCAATCCTACACGGATTGGTATTCCTTGTAACATTAGAACTAGCACTTTGTAATCCCTATATATAGGGCTCCTATTCTCAATAATAATACACATCTCTCTCCACAATTTTCTCTCGAATCTATTTTACTTAAACAAGTTTTCTATAGTTTCATGACTTTCATTTCTGTTGGCAAATATGGTCTTGGGTCTGCTGCCTTTGGTAAACAGAAAAACAGATTAGAAAGAAGAAGAAAAAATCTCCAAAAATAAATTGCCTGAAAGAAACAAAATCCCTCCTTTCTTTTGGTATCAGAACTGCTTTCTCCATGTGTTGAACAAAATCTGAATTATATTGCAATAATTGAGATATTTGGATGTCCTCACAACTTGTCTATGTACAACGGAAGAGATCCTTTTTCTCACCAAGAGACGCATCAAACAATTCTCAAGGTATAAGGATTTAACAAAAAGAGAAATTTACAGCAGGGAATTCTAATCTGTAATATATGCTCCTAGCAATTGCTTTAATTTTTTTTCTTCCGCAGCCATCTTTGCTAGATTGCTTGAGAAAAAAAAGGCTGCTCAATGCTTGCTGTTCAACCAACAATGATCTATCCACAATGCCTTATATACATAGAAGTCCCTTGGTCGACTTTTCCTCTTTTGCCAGGTGAGTTTGCAGATGGGACTATCATGATTCCAAGGAAAGTTTTTTTCAAACAATTGAGTCGTGGTATCACTGAAGATGAAGTCTCCCGCACACCGAACTCGTGAGAAGCAATTTATACCAATTAAATTAGTTCAGTCCCGTGCTCTATTATAGAGATCAAGGGTATCTGTGTGGTTGGGGTCCATGCAGAGAGCTGCTTGACAATCTTGTAGGGCAGAGCTGAGGTCTCCACTTGACTCATGAAACGCAGCTCGAAGATGAAGCATTTGCAAGTCAGGCTTGAAGGCTATGGCCTTTGTAAGCTCTTCTACAGCTTCCGATTCTTTTTGTTCATCCATCAGCACTGGTGTCATGGTATTGCATAAATTAGTACAAGACCTTTTCTTACTAACTTTACCTAAGGCCCAATTCCATGCTCTTGTTCTGTATTTTATCTCCTACTTGGTTTTTATAAAACCCTTCCTTGTTTCTTTATTACTCTACTAGATTCTATGTCAGGTCAACCGGAGTGCATTTGCACTCTAATCTAAAACAAATTGAAATATGCTTCTTGTTCTTGGCACCAAGATTGCTAGATGGGTGTTTTCTGATACAAGTTTTTAGTTCTGCAACTACTTACTAGAGAATAGATGCAGCAACAAGGCAAATATAATGTCCAGGGTCAGAAAGATTACCTGCTGCCCTGTATCTGTATGGATACGTTCTCAATGGATCCAAATTTGTTGCCATATCGAGATCTTTCTTAGCCATCTCAGGATCACAGTACTCTGATCGCTTCTCGTACGCTGATGCATTATTTTGTGCCTTTTCTATTAGCTTGGTCATCTCCTCATATGCGGCTTTTCGTTGATTTTTAAGATGATAAACGCGTGCCAATCCTTGGTGAGCTCTTGTATGCTTGATGTCAAGAGCACTCAAGTAGCTGTTTGCTGCCTCCTCAAGCTTACCACAATCAACATATATACTCCCTAAGTTATTTAATGCCTGCAAAAATATCAGAATAACATTTCAAACAAGTATATCAAGGTACAATGATGAAGGACAAAAGCATGGATGATTCTCACCTGTCCTTTTCGAAGACCATCTGATGGGCATTTAAGAGCTTCCTCTAGCAGTTGAATAACATGAGATGAAGATTCAGGGTCCAGGCTAGTATCTGCCAATACATATGCTTTGAGGAAAAAAGCTTCAAATGACCTCCGAGTGTGAATGGACTTTTCAGCTTTTGAGAGAGCTTGTTCACGATTTCCTGTGTCATATAAAATCCATCCTTCATAGACTAGCCTCTCATGGTCAGAGCTAGAATTATTTCTAGCCAACCGCAAACTGCGCATTGCAGCCTTCTGACAGTTCAACCTGAAATACACATATTATTGAAAAGGTTTAATTCAAAATACCAGCAGCACATTTCACCTGATTAATGGCACAGTATGTAACAATTCATTATACCGACATGCAGTTTGGTAGAAGTGACAAAAAAGTGGGGCTGATTTGATTTGATATGATATGGTAAGAACTAAGAACAATTGTAAATTCCACCAATAAAGCATATTTCAGTCAAATTAGGTTCCCAAAGAATCCAGATATCATGATTATGTGATGTAATATTACAGAAGCAAGATGTCGGAAAATACACATCACAAACATTGCAGTTGGATAGCACAGATATCTGTAGCTATGATGGGAAAAACATACCGTAAAAGAAGTAAAGATTGCCGAAACAGTAGGAGGCTCTTTCCAGGGTCGTTCCTTAGCATCTGATGTATGATAGCCAAAGAACCAATGTCATCAACAGAAGACCATTGATCATATAGATGCATCCAGCAATCAGCCTCGGTCATTTGCTTAACCCGATGGCTAAGAACCTCAACCAAGTAATCCCCCCTAGTCTTCCCATGAAACATCATATAATTCGGTTCTAAAGTTAATAAAACACGAATATCTCTCAGAGCACTTTCATAATCTGCAAGAGTGAGGAAGAACCAAGCCCGTAATTCAAGGCAGTCAGGTGAGAGCTTAAACCTAATAGTTTTGTCAATCTCAATAATGGCTCCACTAATTTGCTTCTCCTCCATCTTTGCAATAGCTCTATATTTATATGGAAATGAAAGAACGGGATCTAGTTCAGTTGCAGTGCTCAAATCTGAAATCTTTTCCTTCCCAATATTGTAGAGGGAGCGTTCCTGGTACATCCACCCTGCTGGCTTATACTCAGAGATAATAGAGCTCATCAGTGTATAGGCTGAATACTGTTGCCCCTGCTTGTACTTGGTCCTTGCAACACCGGCCACTGAATAGACATGACCCGCCTCAACTGCAGCCAGGAAACGATATTGTGCATCCTTAAACTCTCTTCTTTCAAGCAAAACACAACCCAGTTGATGCAATGCTAGTGTTTTCTGCCACTTCTGGGTTGCACATTCTTCCAACCTCTCCAACAACATCACAGTGGTAGTTGATACCATACTTTCCTCCATAGCCACATGGCTTAGAAAGTAATACAATAAGAAAGAACCATGCCCGGCCATAGCCAATCTCTCCCTAGTCTTGGAGCTACAAAGAAACTTCATCACCTTCGGATTGTACAAGGAATTCGGGAACTCTCTTAACAATACCTGCAAGCAAGCAGCAACAAGAAGATATGCCATCTCCTCCAAACCATATTCAATAAGAACCAGCGCATCATCAATGTTATCAACCATCGAAGCTAGATAAGCGTCACAGGCAGACATCATCTCCTCACAACAGAACCTATTTGCAAAACAAAGTAGCTCCGCAACAACATCAGGACCAAACAAAGCCAACCTCCTAGTCCTACTATACACTTCCACAGCTCTCATTCCCTTAACAGATATCCCATTTTCTGAAAAATCTATTCTACCCTTTCTCGACTCTTTAAAACTGCCATACAACATAGCCTTAAGTGGACTAGATAGCATCGCAATCTTACCCCTAAGACAATTGATTTCTTCATTGTCAATACAAAATGTAACATTACTTTCCTCCTGCTCTAAACCCACACACTCATTCTCATTGAAACTAGGCACATCAATTGCTTTAGTTTGATCTTGATCACAATGGCAATGGGTAGAAATTAAATTTGGATCAAACCCATATTCCAAAGCAATCTTAGGACACTCAAGAACTTGTCCTCCACAATCCATAGCTGACATACCTGAAAGCTCATCTTCTCTCCTCTCAAACCTCAACCAAGCTGAAAGCACAACCTTGGTGTTGACATCAACAGCATTCTGTCTAGCAGCTCGTAAGCACCTCCGAAGCAATTTGGGGTCGCCAAGGCTGCGCAAGAGAGAGTACTGTTCCACAAACAACAATGATCTATCAGACTGAGATTCACAACTCTCTAACCGCCGATAGAGGTCAGCTAAGATCTCAACAAAGTCAATGGGTTTGAGGTGGGGCTCTATGGAGGGTTCAATGAGGTCTGTATTAGGGAGTCCATGAGGAAGAAGAAGAGCTTCAGTGACTGACACTGAAGAGTTGAAAGATTTGAGCTTTGAGTTTGACCCAAAAGGCTTGAGTAGTTGACTGTTGAGCTTAGCTCTTGAAACACCACCATGGGTTTTACCAGTTGAGGTTTCTACTGGATTCAAAGCATGGACTTGGGTGCTTGTGAATCGTTCTAGAAACTTAAGAGCACGCATATCTAAATGACAATATATCTTCTGCATATATACACTAACAGATAATACGACTCTAAAGCTTGAAACTTTCACAAGCCCAGAACACTAAAAATGTTGGGTTTTGAAAGTGAGGAGGTGGTAAAGCTCGAAACTCTCACAAACCCAGAACACTTAAAATGTTGGGTTTTGAAAGAGAGGTGGTACAGCTTGAAAGTTTCACATACCAAGGTGGTCTTTGTCTGTCAAGAAGAAAGCTGAAAGAAAATGGTCACTGGTTTTGGGTTTGCTCTTTTCTTTCATGGGATATAGAACATAAGAAAATTGCTAAGCTTTGTCACTCTGTGTTGGATGTCAAAAGGGGTTTTGGTGAACCGGAAACTCTGAAAGGTTTAGTCGTTTAGGTGGCTAGCTCAGACAAGTTTTTCTTGGAGTTAGTTCAGTGCCCGGACCATTATCACCCACTCCAACTCTGCCACGTGGTTTTCAAAATGAAAAATGGGGCAATCCAAGAGAGTTGGTCAACTGGTTAATTTCAATTTAGCTTATCTTCAGCTTAACTGCTAATTAATTAATTAATTATGCGACTACAAGATGTGGATTCAGGAGAAATTGCTAGTTAAGCAAAGGTATATAGCATCATAGAGTGCGCTTGTAAACAAAAGTAACTTCAAACGTTAATGTGTCCCATCTTACACCAAAAAGGATTCTTAGGCAACTTTCTTTTTCCGACCAGTTGAGAGTAATTGGGTACCTACTTACATTTAAGAAAGTTCTAATTTTATGATAAAAATCCGGCTACTCCTCACTAAAATATGTCTATGTTACTATGTATATCGAATTAGATTATAAATTAAGCGAATTAGATTATGAATTAGATATTGCGGTTAAATGTTTAAATCAAAGATAGTCCTATAAATTAGTTCTTAAGAATCAAAATATGTAAGAACGAATCAAATAAGGAGTTCGGTAATGAACTATATTTAGCAAGGGACTCGGAGACCCAAATTACCAAATGGGTTAGGAAGACAATAGATTTGAGTATACCTTCTCTGCCTATCTTAATTTATACCAAGCTTATGCCTCTATGGTGGTCTTTCTTCTGCAAACCTAAAATATTGTCTGACATAAACTATTGAGAAGTTTGGTGAGCATCTCTATAATGTAATGTCTGTGACATCACTGCAACTTGGAAGCTTTGCATAGAATATATAACAAAGCAGCAGAACAGAAACAGCAATGGTGGGAATAATTTATCTCAATCAGGTCACAAAAATGTATCATAGCAAAGAGCCAAGAAATTATGACCACGTGCCTACAACACAATCCATGTGAGGATTCTGAAGCAGCTTTGTTTCTCATCGGTTCTTGACAGCAAGCAAATTTGCACCAACGTGTAAATCACCAGACTGCTGCTATATATTGTCTGCTAAACCAACCAAAACAACTTGCTTTGGCAATACAAATCTGTGTATCTATGGAAGCAAGGACTCTTGCCCATATCATAGGTAGTTCTGTTGTGAAACAGCTATACATAAATTTCTGAGGCAAATATTAAGAACAGTCCTCGACTCTCGAATTGATGAACCGCTTTTCTTGAATCGAGGACCGTCCTTAATATTTACCAACATATTTTATGCACACCAACGGTTGCCATGGCTTGGACAACAGTGAGAAGCAAAGTTCTAACTTCTAACTCAAAAGCAACACTCATTCCTACTCTTCTTTTCATCCACAGAACCTCTTTGTGAGATGACGGCATGTCCCAGAAACAAAACCTTCCCGAGTCCATTTTGGTTCTCAGACTTGTTACTGGTCCATGCTCCACAATATACTGGGTCATGCTGTCTCAGAATCAATGCAATAAGGTCAAACATGATGGCTATAGAACTAAATGATTTCAGATTAACGTGAAAACATATGTGGTTCAAAGAAGATAGAGATAGCATTAGACATCTTTAGATTACACACCACACATACATAAGCTATCCAGCTACACTGCTCCCCTATCAGCTGCATTACAGAGTCCTTAAAATTATTAAGTCATAAGACAATCACATAATTTACACGTGAAGATGGATTAGATGGCACCCACCCAATGAGATTCCTGATAATTCTTTTTTTTAAATAAGAAACGATTAAAGTGGGTGACTGTAAAGACAACGATTAGAGAAAGAATAGGAAATAAAGCAGTACCAGCACCAATAACTCAATCCAGGAGATGTATTGCTATTGAAAAAGTCGTGCATTTTCTAATCTAAATAAGATAAAGAGGCCAGCCCAATAAGGAAGCAAACCAACCATTCTATTTTTCTAAAAGAAATATCCTCTCCGAGTCCAACATTTGATTGAATACAGAAAAACATAATAAAGTTGGAATCTTTCATTAAAATAAAACACGACTTGAATTGTTGAAATCAGACGAACTA
Source organism: Rosa rugosa (assembly GCF_958449725.1). Taxonomy (NCBI): domain Eukaryota; kingdom Viridiplantae; phylum Streptophyta; class Magnoliopsida; order Rosales; family Rosaceae; genus Rosa; species Rosa rugosa. The sequence continues at coordinate 10,479,280 of NC_084821.1, forward strand.
AAATAATACTAGTTGTTGTTAGTGGAGGTTAAATGGTCTTAGTCATAACTCTGGCTCCAGGATAGCAATGATCTGTTCAGTCATGCATAGAAGCACATACAAACACACTGACACAGATTTTATGCTATTATAGACATACCGACGATGTGTGCAATAAAAGGAACATTAATACCACAGAGTTTTTCTTCCTTCTTACAGGGAATCATCAATCCTAAGATGAAAATCTGACAATGCACATTATTGACAATGCAATTTCATGATAAAACTGTAAGTCAGGGACACAGATTCATGAGAAAGATGAAAATGTAAAAGCAAAATAAGTCGAAGTGCCCGCTGCAAACATACCTGTAGCATATATACGAAGTCTACTTAATTACACAGTGTTGAAGCTTCATTATTACGTTTACAGCAGCCACCATATACACAAGTGAAAGATCCCCAAGAACAATATATACTCAAGAACGACTTTTAGACATCGCAGTTTATCAGCCTCTAGGTTTTGACCAGGTCAAAGCTTGAAGCCTCCCATAACTATACAAAATCAACATGTAAAAAGCACCACGACTATAGGTGCTTGTGCTATAAATATTGACCCACAAGACTATACTTCAATATTCACCAAATCTGTTAACTTCTTGCCAATTCTCTAGACCGTCTTTATGATCCAAAGCTTATGTTTCTTTATATACAGATATACGAGACAGGATTCAATCAAATTGGCATCTGAAAGGCGCTTGCAAAGTTTGAGGTAAGTATCTACAGTACCAGACTGTTGAATCCTTTTCCGTAGTCCATGCAACACAGCTGCTCTATCCAAATACTCCGGGAACAAACCCAAATCAAGCATTTTAATTACTGTTTCTGCAGCATCATCAAAATGTCCTCCTTTAATGTAACCTCTTAACAGCCATGAGAGGCTTTTCTTCTTACATAAAGAGCTGCTAACCTCTGTCCTAGTAAGCAACCTTGCAATGGCACTGGTTTCCTTGCGGGAAGCACAGATGGCTAAAACAATGTCATAAAGGTCCCCATCAGGCTCTTTACCCACAAGCTTCATTTCCCACAACTGTCTTTCGGCCTCAAGTCCACGTCCAGAACAGATATACATAGCCAGAAGCCTCTCATGAACCACCCCACAGAGTGAAGAACTTCCCTCTTGAATCACCCAATTAGACAATTGTAATCCATCAGCTAGAAGATCCGACTGATACTTCTCAATTAGCCCAACATCTTCTGAATCAAACTCAGCCACTAGCCCAGCCCTTGTAAGAGCTTTCAACTTGCGTAAAGCTTTCCCAAGCTCATTTAGTTCTTTAACCACAGCTGTCATTGCAATGAGGTAGCTGTAAACCTCTGGCTTCAACCCAGATTCTCTTAGTTGAATTACAAACTTCACTGAATCCCTATAGTTACCGTCAACCTGCAGAAGCATATTTAATTGGTTCATTGACATACCTTTGACAACTATATAGACTGTACCACATGTGTTAAATAGATTAACATGAAAAACAGAATACGAAACTCAATGCTAACTGTGCTAAGTAATGTTAAAAGACTCGATAAACATCATAAAGTAAACTAAAGCGAACAACTTTCTCTCTACTGATATGTGTTTTAGTAGTATACCAACTAACAGCATTCATTATCAATTCATATAATAATTACGGGCCGTTGAAATCAACCAGCGGCGTATAGCAAATGGACAGTCTAAACATTAACCATTTGAACTGTATAAGTTAATAACAAATTGGCACTACAAGAGAAAATTGTAAATGTGCTAAGGAATTGTGAAGCAATTGACAAACTTTGCAAACCACACTAATGCCAACGACTTCCTTTCTACTAATTATTTATGTTTTGAACTGTATAACACTTGACAGTCTACTGGACATAAGTATCAAACCTTTGATCTGTATAATCCAGGAACAAGACAAGCACTCAGATTTATCCTAATAATTCAGCATCACATCCGAAACAAGCTCAACCTAAACTTAACATAATAAAAGACGTGCACAAGGTAAACTCAGCAGCATCTAAATTCACAAGTGAAGAACAATACTACTAACAACGGAACAGCATTATATGAGAAACAGTAAACAAAACACTCACCATCATCTTCCAAGCAAGATACCCAGTTGGTCCTCCTTTATGTCCATCTCGATCATCCTCCTCAGAATACACAATCCCGCGTTTCAACACTTCTTTCACAAACAAAACCGCATTCTCCTTCTCCCCCATCTCCCAATACAACGAAATCACCTTCTCCATCATGCTAAAACTCGGCTTCAAACCAACACAATCCACATCCACCAGAAGGTCAATCACATCAGCGACATCATTCCCCTCCTCAATCAACCTCTTCAACCAACCACACATTATCGAAACCATAAGCTCCATGGTCTCCTTATCGACCCGGTTCTCCTTCCGGAGCCACTCAAACACCTCAAGTGCACACCACGAGTCCCTACCCTCCTGCGAAAAATACACCAACACAAGCTGTAGCTCTCTCGCCGATAACCGGTCATTCATTTCCTCAAGAACATCAGACGGCTCCCTTCTCATCCTCTCTAACTCCTCAATTGCCTCAAAGAAACTCTCACCCATCTCATCCTCATCGTCACTAGTCACAAACTGGTCCAACTGAACCGATTTAAAAATCCTAAAGTCACGAACTTTACTCGATTTCGCAACCACAAAGTTGGTATTCTGCTGTTTGCAGATTACAGAACAAACCCTAGCACAAGAATTTGCTGAAAACCCCTTTGAACCGCTAAAACGGTACCGTTTAACTGCAAAACACGTCTGGGTCAAAGAAGCAAGGCCCTGAGCAGAGGCCATCTTCTTCACCAAAATCCCCAATACAACTCAATCCAGAGAAAACCAAACTAACACCCTACAAAATTAGGTAGGCTTCCATTGCTGTAAAGTAAAATTCACGTCAAGTAAAGCATACCCTTTGTCTCGAATTGAAGGAAGAGCAGGGATTCAAAGTTGTTGCCTTTTTGTTTCTCTCATTCCCAAATCTGAATTCTGGACCCAGGAAGTTAGGGATTGGAGGTGGAAGCCCTAATTTGGGGGGTTTGGATAATCCAAAGTGTTGTGTTGTTATTTGGGAGGGGGTTTTGGAATTGTGAGGTGCTGCTGTAATGGCCGAGCTCTGCCACCACTGGTGTGACACTGACGCCCAAAACCGTAGAGTTTGATTTTCACCGTTGCGTTTGGTGACGTGTCGTAAGCAAGACTTTTGGAGGAAAGTGGCGCCGAACTACCACGTGTGTATATGAGAAGTCCACTCTAGAGTCTAGATTAATATTGATTCTCATTTCTGTTTGCTCGCGAAGAGATTCTCTTGTGAATTCACCTTCTCTATTTTACGATTCACATTCCATCTTTCGTTTTTTAGCATTGTAAGTTTTTTCTTTAGTGAAAGTTCGATAAACAAGTTATCAGCACAAATTTTGGGTGAAGCGAATAGTTTTGCTTTGCTAGAGTTTTGCCCTAATCGCAAAACTATTCGAGCATTCTTATGGGAGAGGCGGCCGACTTGGGTCGACGATTCTGGCATGTAGGTTCCGCCCTTCTTTTTCCGGTTGACGGATCTCCCGCGATTTGGTTGTCGGTTCTGGTTACGGTTACAATCTACACTGCTCAAATGACCTCGCAGTGCAATATGCCTCTCGGCATTTGGTCTGGTTCTTGTTACATTTCATTATTGATGCGTCTATGCATCTTGTTTAGTTTTTTCTTTCAATTCGATGTTTTACATCGTCGCATTGTACTCCTCCTTAGTTTGCATTTAATATATTGATTATCGTTTCCCTCTCAAAAAAAAAAAAAAAAAAAAAAAAGGGTGTGGATTGTAAAATTGGGAGTGTGAATTTCACTCTCATTTGTTTTTTGTTTTATTTGTTTTGGGTTTTGTCCCTTTTCACTAATTTTAGAGATTTTTTTCTCACTTACATCACTCACTTATTTTTTTTCCCACTTACCCCTAATACCTCTTATAAGTTGTTCCCAAATACCCAATTAATTTTTTTTAAATTTCTATTTATTTTTTAGACTATTTTGACCTCACCCCTTTGTCACATAGACAGATAAGCTATAAGAGATTTCATCGAACTCCGTCGTTAAGACCGAAAATTTACAGGTCTCATTTTCAAATGGGGTCCTTATTCTTATAATTTTGTTGAGTGCTTTGATAGATTAAAGCACAACACTTTTAGCGAGAAGAGGTCAAATGGAACGAAATCTATAGAGGCATATAGCCTTTGGGACACTCTCAACCAATTCGGTGGCTTAGGCCATTCAAAAATTCAAATTGCTGTCAGCTCAAGATACAAAAAAAAAAAATGATCATTCTGGACTCTATTGAGGTTGTATGTTTTGGATAATATCCACCTCTTGCACATTCAAAAATGGGTCAAAGTTGTCAGATTTGACGTTGTTTGTTGAAACAAAGAAGTCACCCCAAGCTTCACATAAAGCAATAGGATGGTCGTTGGTCATCTTATTTTTAAATGAGAGAATCATCCGCATAGTGATAAGGATTGATTCAAATTTGAATTATACCAATCCTCATAACAAGCTAGTTAATCATTAAGCTTATAAAAGAAGGCTTACAACGAAAAGGCAGGGGATGAGGAAAAAAAAAAAAGGATTAAATTCAGTTTAGTCTCTTGAACTTTAGGGCTAAAATCAGTTTGGTCTCTCTTTCTGAGAATTAATCACGATGGTCCCTATACTCTCAAATGACATCACCTGAGTCCAAAATTTGAATTTGACTTGAAACATGAAGTCATGTGCTGAGTTGGAGCTGACATGGGGGCCCACTTTTCAGCCATTGACCCCCTTAAGAAGAGTAAATTCCCAAAATAACTTTTAAAGCTAAATTCATAAAAAAAAAAATTTGAACTCTCTCTTTCATATAGAAACCCCTACTCCTTGACCATTTCATCCTCTCCTCCGGCGATCTCCGATCAGAAAACTGGTCACCTTAATTATCCTTTAACTCCTCCTACGGCCAAGTCACCACCTTGCTGGCGTCGTTCCACCTCGAAATCCACTGTCAGGAGAATCTCTTATTCGATGGCTCCAAAGCCGAGCTCTCGTCGCACCGAACAGTCCCAGCTCCGATTCTCCGACCGGAAAAACCCTCCGTGCGCGGTGACGCTGAAGGCGAAGTTGGTGAGGGCCGATGGCATCTGTCGAGTGGAGGAGGACGAAAAGGAGGTGGACCCGACGATTGGGTAGGAATGCGTCGTCGAGCCGAAGAAGTTGATGTCGGTGGAGTCGAGGGTTTTGAGGAAGGTGAGAGAGGAATTTGGGGTTTGTTGGGATGGGAGGGTCTGGGAATCTGAGGGATAGCCGTCCTGAGATTCTAACGACCTGAGGCGAATAATTAAAATGTGGCCCCTCAAATAGATAGATAAATACAAATATATTTTTCGTCAAATGATCATGTGTTTTGAACTCAATTGAAAAAAAAAATTTGTTTTGATTAAAATAAATACAACAAAAGTATTAAATTTTTATTCATACATAAAGTTTTGAAAAACAAAAATAATTTATATGGAGAAGGAATGGAAAACTGGCCGGGCTGCGAGGTGTCAGAACTCAAAGGTAAAGGAAAAGGAGAAAATATTGACTTAATTCATTGAAAAGAAGAAGAGGGCAAAAAGTCAGAGCCAAAGCTCGAACCTCTGTTGTGAGCTGGTCAAAATAATAGGTTTCCGCTGGGACAAGATGATACTTAGCATTCATCAGCGCAAAAACAATATATATTCCCTTGATAACATATATATAGGATTAAAATCTCGGAGGCCCCCAGAGACCGGTGGCTTGAGACGGCTGCCTCAGGCGGCAGCCCTTAGGGCCGGCCCTGGAAATGGTTGAAATTGGAGGTGGATGAGACTAAGTATGAGTTTGGAACTTGTTATGAGATTGAATGTGAGAGTGTTGATTCAGATGGAGCTAAGGAGAAGCTCGAGGAAGAAAAAGAATGAGGTACCAGATCTGAGGTCTTGATGAGGCCTTTGAGGCGCGTCGGAGGAGGTCTTGGAGCGGCGGGTCCCAGAATGAGGGCTGGAGATGAAGAGGAGGGGTTGGGTTGGGGATTTAAGGAAGGAGACGAAGAGTGGAGAAAGAGAGAGAGGGAGAAATTAGACTAAATTAGAAATGTCCATTTTGCCCTTCTTAGGGAGTTTGAAGTATGAAAAATGGGCCCCTATGTTGGCTCCAACTCAGCACATGACGTCATGTCTCGAGCCAAATTCAAATTTTAGACTCGGGTGATATCATTTGAGAGTATAAGGACCATCATGATTAATTCTCAGAAAGATAGACCAAACTAATTTTAGCCCTAAAATTCAGGGGAGTAAACTGAATTTTTTCCAAAAAAAAGAACTACAAAGCAGAAGAACAAAAAAGAAATACAGAGAGCATACGCAACAGAGAGAGAGAGAGAGAGAGAGAGAGAGAGAGAAGAAACAGAGAAGGAAGGACCAAGCTTTGGTAGTAGTAGAGAAAAGTTGCAAGTATACATCTGCCTCCCTGTGATATAAGCCTCTCCAATTATTCCTTATATGTCTTGTACCGGCTCTCCAAAGACTTTAATAGGCCATTCATGAACGACCACAATTATTAGAGTAGGCCTCATCATTTAGCCCTTCGGCCCTAAGCCCGCTACCCGGCCCTTGCATTAGGGCGGGCCGGCCCTACCCTTTCTCAAATAGGGTAGGGTAAGGGTCATGCAAATGAAGCCTGGCCCTACCCTACGGCCCGGCCCGGCCCTTTAAGCCCGCCCAATTAAACCCTAATAATTTTCTATTTTTTCTATTTTTAAAATATGTTTCTCTTTAGTCTATAACATACAACTTATCTCATTTTTGTAATTGATTTCCTAAGCTTTATTTTCTTTAATTTTTGTTTCCTTTGTTAAACAACAATTAATTTTGTGTTAAAGTAAAATGACAATTGGAATTGGTCTACTCATTTCATTTCATAGCCCCTTTATATAGGGAGAGAATTACAATGGAAAGAACAATTACAATGATGACATTAAACGCTAATTGATCCGTAATTGTGCTTATTGATGGTAATCACTGATTCCTTGATTTCCTCTCCGTCAGTCGCTTTGACGAAGGCACATAATGTGCTTTTCCTTTAACACTCCCCCTTGTGCCAAGTCAAAGACTAAATGGTGCATGAGTTGTTGCCTCACTAAAAACCTTGCCAAGTAACAATAAAAACCTTGTGGGACAAAAAATACACCTTGGTCGAAGGAAAAGAGCACAACGCACCTTCTACATTTGAGTATGACATGTGTGTGTTAGACTCCCCCTGATGTCTACACCTCTCCCTGATACTTACATTAATCAGGGGAGCTTAGAAAGTTTTCGCATTCCTATGCTTTTCACATGTTTCTCAAATATGGCCTTGGGCAATGATTTGGTGAACAAACCTGCCACATTCTCCTCAGACCTTATTTGATTCTTTTGAACCTTGAGGAGGGCCTATTGTTGCTGATTGTAGAAAAACTTTGGCGATATGCATGTGTCTTGTATTATCACCCTTGATATATCCTAGCTTCATCTGTTCGATGCAAACTGCATTATCTTCATAAATGCAAGTAGGCTCTTCAGTGGTAGAACTCAAACCACTAGTCCCTCGAATATGTGTGATGATAGCTCTTAACCATACACACTCACGAACTGCCTCATGTAGAGCAATGATCTCTAAGTGGTTCGAGGAGGTAGCCACAAGAGTTTGCTTGGTTGATCTCCAAGATATCGCCGTGTTCCCAATGGTAGATACATAACCAGTTTGGGAACGATCTTTATGTGGGTCAGAGAGGTACCCAGCATCAGCAAAACCAACCAAAACGTTATTTGGCGTTTCAGTGTAGTGAGTGGCGCTTTCACCATCAACATTTCCTTTAGGGATTGCAGTTCCATCTGCGGTCCCTCTTGTCTCTCTGTAGGGAAAGAACAGTCTCAAGTCAATGGTTTCTTTTAGGTATCGGAAAATGTTCTTGATACCATTCCAGTGACGCTGCGTTGGCGCTGAGCTAAATCTAGCTAACAAGTTCACTGAGAATGTAATGTCTAGTCGAGTATATTGGGCTAAGTACAATAATGCGCCTATTGCACTTAGATAGGGAATTTCAGCTCCCAACACCTCTTCTTCATCTTCCTTTGGACGAAATGGATCTTTCCTTGCATCCAAACTTCGACCGATCATGGGAGTGCTAGCAGGATGCGCTTTGTCCATGTTAAATTGCCTGACTTTTGGACATATGCAGACTGGTGGATTAGTATTCCACAAACTCGGTGTTCTAGTTCAAGGCCTAGACAGAATCAAGTTTTCTCTTATTTCATCTCAAGATCCTTCATCTCAAATTCGGATTTCAAGTAGCCCGCGGTTTCTCTTATTTCATCAAGAGTACCTATTATGTTCATATCATCGACATATGCTGCTACAATTGCAAATCCGGAACTTGTTTTCTTTATGAATACGCAGGGGCATAATTCATCGTTCTTATATCCCTTCCCAATCAAGTAGTCACTTAGACGGGTATACCACATCCGCCCGGATTGTTTTAATCCGTAAAGTGAGCGTTTCAACCTAATTGCAAACGCACTCCGTGGTTTAGAATCACTTAACTTGGGTAATGTAAAGCCATCAGGCACTTTCATATATATATATATATATATATATATCTTTGAATCTAGATCCCCATAGAGATATGCAGTAACCAGATCTATGAGCTGCATTTCCAGTCTTTTGGAAACTACTAACCTAACTAAGTAGCGGAACGTTATAACGTCCATTTTGGGAGAGAATGTCTCCTCGTAGTCAATTCCAGGGCGTTGTGAGAAACCTTGCGCCACAAGGCCAGCCTTGTACCTTAGGACTTCATTCTTCTCATTACGCTTTCTGACAAAGGTCCATTTATGTCCTACAGGCTTTACACTTGGTGGGGTTAGACTACCGGACCAAATACCTGTCTCTTTGTCAGAGAATCTAATTCTGTCTGGATTGCTTCTTTCCATTTAGACCAATCGGCTCTTTGTTGACATTTTGCAACAGAGCGTGATTCGATATCATCGTGCTCTATGATTCCTTGAGCAACAGTATATATCATCAATGTGTATGGAAGATCTTTCTATCAACTCATACACACTCTCATAATCCTCTGAGATTTCTTTGTTCTCTGGAATCATTTTTAACATCGGAGCGTCCTCTAGTATTGATTCATGGACATAACTATAATCAGAGACAATCTCATGAGAAGGATTCTATACATTGATGATTGGTTTGTGCCTTACTCACCCTCTTCTTCCTTGGGTGAGTGTCAATCGAACCAAGTGGCCTCCCCCTCTTCCTTGGGGAGCCACGGCCTCAACCATACCTCCACTAAGTGCGGTTGCAGAGCCTCTATCTGTGGCACCGTGCCCCTTGTTGGGGACTTCTAACCTTGCAGGCACATTTGCAGCTGGTATATGTGATCTCGTCATTTTTGTGATATCAGTAAACGCATCAGGCATCGAATCTGCTACGTTCTGAAGATTGATTATTCTTTTCACTTCACTTTCACTTTGTGAAGTGCGGGGATCAAAATGAGACAGAGTGGGGACAAATCACGACAATTCCTGTCGTTCCCTTGGAAAATCCTTTTTCGTATCTCCCCCTAACGACGGGAAGACTGTCTCATCAAAGTGACAATCCGCAAATCTAGCGGTAAAGAGATCGCCTGTCAAGGGTTTCCAAATAGCGGATAATTGTTGGGGATTCGTATCCAACATAAATACTTAATCGTCTCTAAGGACCCATTTTGGTGCGCTGTGGAGGCGCAATAGGCACATATACTGCGTAACCAAATATGCGTAAGTATGAAATGTCAGGCTCATATCCAGTTACCAACTGGTACGCAGAAAATGGTTGGCTAGCAATGAGTTTGAAATGAGTAAGTAAAGCTGCGTGCAATATTGCATAACCCCAGGCAGATATAGGCAGGTTGGTGCGCATAACCAATGCCCTAGCCACCATCTGTAGCCTTTTGATGGTGGCTTCTGCGAGACCGTTTTGTGTATGCACATGGGGTACAGGATGCTCTACATCGATCCCAATAGGCATGCAATATTCATCAAATGCTTTTGATGTAAACTCTCCAGCGTTATCAAGCCATATAGACTTGATAGGGTGATCAGGGTGGTGAGCCCTTAAACGTATAATCTGTGCTAGGAGTTTTGCAGAATTTCTTGTGGACAATAAAGCGACATGTGACCAGTGTGTCGAAGCATCCACCAGAACCATAAAGTACTTGAATGGTCCGCATTCTGGATGGATAGGTCCACAGATATGTCCTTGTATCCTTTGTAAGAATGGAATGTTTTATGTTATATCTTTAGCATAGGGAGGTCTCGATCCTGTTTTTGCTAAAGAGCAGGCTTTGCAAAACGAGTGATGTGCCTTTGAGATAGTCAATGAGGCATAATGGGAGGGAGGTATTGCTTCTGGTACTTCAGAAGGCAATGACTGCATTTGAGCAATACTAGAACCGACACCTTGCAGTGTGACAGATTTTTGTCCCATTTTATTTTTCACTCGAAAGAAGGGATGTCCTTATGAGTTCTTTAAAATACGGATCATCATGTCATGACCAGGGTGCCCTAGGCGGTCATGCCAAAGCCTATATGAGTTAGTGTCCCACATTTCATTGTTGGTGACAGCATAGGATTCAATGATCCGAATCGTAGTGAGGTACAGTCCACTAGATTGACTCATAAGTTTCTCTAAAATGCGTTTCCTTCCACATTTATTAGAGGTAATATGAATGTATTCAGTTCCATTCTCACAGTATGTTTTTACATGATAACCGTTGGCACGAATATCTTTGAAGCTTTAACAAGGTTCGATTAGCTCTTGGTGCATACAGAGCGTCTTTGACTTTAAATATATCTCAGATTCTTTAGAGTATTTCTATTTTAGTAGAATGATAATCTTTTCATTCTAATAATAATTTTTTCTTTAGATGTATTGCTTTACATCTTTATATTGCAATTTTGAACCATGTAAGTATGTGTAGTAAATAAATTTGAATAAATTCAGTGCTTGAGAATAAAATTCCAAATTTATTTATAAGCCAACGATAATCAAATCAAGGTCATGTTCAGAAATCTAATTCATCAAACCATTATTGAAAATAAACTTTAAGACCAAGTAATAGTCTAATTAAAAATGAGGCATTATGCTTTCACATCTATCTTTGGAAAATAAAATAAATAATGCAGATCAGTCAAAATTTGGGGCATCGGTTGACTGAGCAAGTTCCTTGTTGCCATTAAAGTCTGCAATTGTGAGGTTGACGTCTGGGTCATGGCCTCCTTCTTCCATATAGTGAGTCTCTTGTTCTTTAGACTCCCTATACCTCTTGTAATTGGTTGCTACTCTGTTGCTTGCTTGACAGTTCTTGTACCAATGCCCAATGACTCCACACCTATAGCATGGTTCATTGCCAACTCTATTCTGTTTGACTGAAGGGTTCATCGGTGCACTTTGCACCTTGTTTCCATGACCACTAGGGCCAGCACCACCATCTCTGCGCCATACATTGGGAGGGCCTCCACGGCCCATATCACGACCCCCATGTCCCTTGCCACGTGGTGCATTGTTGCCACGTGGGTAGGGATCAGCACGTCCAACCCCCTTTGCATTGGGGTTCTTTCCACCTTTCACTTTGCCATAATTAGCCTCATGTATTTTCTTTGTCCCAACAGGCCTGACATTGTTGTTCAAAAGAACCTCATTATGCCTCTCAGCCACTTGCAATAGGTTGATCAGCTTGTTGAAGGTTGTGATTCTTTTGTTATCATACTCCAGCCTATACTGGTTCGCTAGTATAATTGCTGAAGTAGGAAAAGTGGAAAGAGTCTTCTGGATCATATCATCTTCTGTGAGTTCCTTTCCACAGAAATTTAGACGTGCTTTTAGGCGCAACATATCCTTGTTGAAGTCATTTACCCTTTTATAGTCAAGCAAGCGGATTTCATTCCACTGAACGGTCAGTTCTGGGAGCAATGTGTCATGAATGTTCCCAAAATGTCCCTTAAGGGCATCCCACAGATCTTTGGGTGTCTTCAACTGAAGGTATTCCCAGCGGAGGCTAGGATCAATATGTCGCCTCATAAACATTAAGGCATTTGCTTTCACCTTGTCAAACGGTCCATTGTCTTTGGGATCGGTAATGGTGGCAGTGTAGTCTCTTGCCATAAAGGCAGTTTCTACATCGGAAACCCAACGGTGGTACTCAAGTCCGTCTGAGTCCAAAATGTCAAATTCAGGTCGAGTTGGATCAGCCATCTACATAAACAAGAGAGAAGAAATAAATTACGCAGTCATAAAGACATTCACGTGGATTATTTTCCAAACATATGAATTAGATTTCAAGACCAAGATTCGTAATGGTCACATATTTTTTCGATGCTATGTGAAATTACTTTATCACAGTAAGTGTGTGTGTATAATGCGCATGAATTTTCATTATCATGTCAAAACGCAATTTTTGTATATTGCATTCTAAAAATAGCCATAGCATATTAGCATATTTAATAATAAATCATAGCAAATAAAGGCATGCATAGGAAAATTATATAAGCGTAAATAAAATAAAACATGCTAAAAATTGCATAAATCACAAAATATATATGGCATGCTAAAAAAAAAATATAAGCAATAACATAATGAAAATGCATGTGTACGCATAATTATAAAGCGTAAATGAAATTCACAGAATATGCTTGAAATTTTACTAAATACTAAAAATATATAAATCAGGCTTAAAGATAATCATATAAAACATAAATGACAAAGCATGCTCAAGAAAATAAATAATGAGAATCTACCATAGTATGAAATTAAATAAATTAAAGAGAACATACTTGGTTTCGAAAAAAATAAAACAATCCTAGCGCACGCGCGTGTTGATGCAGGCGTGCGTAGCGATGTTTTTGGGCTTATGAAACTATGCCGCTTCCTCTCCCTTTTCAGCAGTGGGCTTTGATCTTTTTTTTTTTTTCCGGGACCTGGTCTTTTCTTTGGGCCTTCTCTTTTTTCTTTTCTTTTATTTATTTATTTTTTTTTCGTTTCTAGGCCTGCAGGGCCTGCTTTTTTTTATTTATTTTTTATTTGAGCTGGGTGTATACTTTGGCCCTTCTCTTTCTTATTTTTTCTTCTTCCTCTATTTTTCTCTCTTCCTCCTCCGCCTCCTCTTCTTTCTTCTGGTTTTCTGGTGTGGAGGCAGCGATGCGCTGGGCAAGAGGCTGGTGAAGGCTGGCGGCGGGGCTCGAGCCCGGTCTGTTGCAAGGGCGCAGGGCGCGGGGGCTGGGTTGCAACGTCGGTGCAGGTGGATTAGGCTGCTGCTGCAAGGGTGCTGGGTTGCTGCTGAAGGCGGTTGAGCAGACGCTGATGGGGAGGGCTGCGCAGGTCGGCGGGGATGAGAGGCTGGCCGCGCCGCTGCTGGGATCTCACACACGGGCCCGTTGTTGCAGGTGGCTTGGGCTACGTAGGCGGGTTGTGAGGTCGGGTTGCAGATCGGGGCGGCGCTGGAGGCCCGTGTACTGGGCTAGGCACTGTGGTGCTTGGCCGGAGAGACAGAGATGAGGCCGGTCTAGGGAAATTTTTTTCTTGGTGGCGGCAGAAAAAGAGAAAAAAAAAAATTTCTCTAGGGTTTTGGGGTTTTTTTTTTCTTTTGGCTTATTTGCTCTGAGCGTGCTGATAACGTGTTAAAGTAAAATGACAATTGGAATTGGTTTACTCATTTCATTTCATAGCCCCTTAATATAGGGAGAGAATTACAATGGAAAGAACAATTACAATGATGACATTAAACGCTAATTGATCCGTAATTGTGCTTATTGATGGTAATCACTAATTCATTGATTCCCTCTCCGTCAGTCGCTTTGACGAAGGCACATAATGTGCTTTTCCTTTAACATTTTGGGAGATTTAGAGAGATAGTTAATTGAATATAACCATCTTAACTAATATTTATAAATGTTATAACTTATAAGTTAATTCCAATATATATATTTATATTAAATATGATCAACAAAAAAGAATGAGTCTTGTATTACCTATATAACCATTGAGCCACATTTTGAGATAAAAAATAAAAATAAAATATTTCTTTTTGTTAAACAAATTAAGGCCCTTTTAGGCCCATTTCGGCCCTATTTGGTCCTATTCGGAAGGCCGGCCCTAGTGGCTCGGGATTTTCGGGCTGGTAAGGGTTAGCATATTTAAGCCCCGGCCTGACCCTACCCGGCCCTAAATTTTTTTGACTTTGACTAGGCCTAGCCCGACCTGACCCTAAGCCCTAAAATTTAGGGTACGTAGGACCCATGATGACCCCTATATTAGAGTCTTCCAAAGCCCGTCAAAATGACGTTGCTGCTCTCAAATGCTCTAATGCTTAACACATTGAAACAAAACGATTGTTCATGAATGGCCTCGTTTTATAAAATGGTGTTGCTCATTGCATTGAGCAATGGTTGTTCATGAACAGCCGCATTTAATGCTAAAGAGTCCCATGACATAGGGTCATTGCTACTGCTATTTGATGACCCAGATACTCTAATAAGGCCGTTCACGAATGACCTCAAAAAGTCTATTAGTTGCTCTCTGTCCTCACAAAGAATGGACAAAAAAAATGAAGCTGAATATTCAAGTCACAACAAGGAAATTGAAGGCCATAACGGAGCGGTCAAGTTGTACTAATATTACGGGCTTTAAACATTTCCTAATATAAGCTGTTGGGAATTAGGAGCAAATAAAGTTTTGCAAAGTTGTGGAGTTTCAATTAAACCAACAAGTCAAGCACGTGCAAGATGATGAGTTTGAAACGACAAATTTTGTTCTAACAAAGCTTGAGCCATGATTATTCTTGAGAAGCCACCGTTTCAAGTTCTCTCACGCACTCACAGCCTTCACAAAAGGAAAACATAATTCCTAAGCCAAAAAATAATCATACAAGCATTAATAATATTATTGCTAGTTATTCATATGCACCACACGAACGTGGTGCATTCTTTGATAAAATCTCAAGTGAAAGTGGCAGCATTTTGAAGGCTTCTGGGACAAAGATTCAAGACTTCTCAAAAGTTGATATGGGACAGAACAATTAATGGATTTACAAAATATGTGTCCATCAATTTTCAAGTCCAACGACAAAGTTTCATGGAGCAGGGGATACAATAGAAATTAAAATTAATTTCAAAAGAAAGATAAGAGTTTCCGAAATTCTCAAAATTCCGAGTCATTATTGGGCCTCCTACAAGAAAATGGAAGCAAGCCCATTTGCAAAGGTCTACTTCAAATCTCGAGCCCGAAATAAAAAGTCTGGCTCGATAAAAATAAAAAAGCTCGGCTCTTCGCGATGGGTGTTCGAACCAACTTTACACTCTTCGTAGTTACAGACTTAATCAAGCAGTGTGTGGCCCATTTCAAGCTTCAGTGCCCAATTGAAAAGCTCGGCACGGTGGGTGCCCAAATCAAATCAGCGGACACTCTACCAAATTGGATGTCCAAAAGAAATACATTTGACGGGTTCAAGAATTATATATACATCTGTCGAACACAAAAGTCGGTACAAAACTAAAAATTCAATTCCTTATGAACTACGGTCGGTTTGATCCTATAATGGGTACGTATGCAATTTAGCGACCCACTAGATGCAACAAGAAATCTAAACAGAATCTCTCACTCCACCAGTCAAATTCAGCCAGTCCTAAATTTAATCACTGACTTTAGTCAAATTCTCCCCATACCAGAAATGCATATTCCTGTGAACTACAAATTAAGGTTTGATCCCTCCTTAAGAGTATGTAGGTAATCTAGTGATCACCCACTAGATGCAACCACAAGTCCAAACAGAATTTCTGACTCCACTAGTCAAATTCATCCAATCCTAATCTCTGACCTCGCCAGTCAAATTCGTCCAAACACCAGAAAAGTCAAATCATTCCCAAAATGACTTCAAACACAAACCCAAACACTAAATCGAATCCCTGGTTCACCCACACCAAATTCTTCCAAACACTATTCCTACTCCAAAAAGCAATACCCCCGAATTAGTCATTCACCCATTGAAATTCTTGAACTACGAGTGGCTTGGTCCCTCACCAAGGGTACGTAGGCAACCCATTCAAATATATGTTGGTGCAGTCGCAAACACAAACAAACAAACACATCCCTACAATTAATGGTTTCTTCATAAATGGAATCAAATGGTGTTTCCCTGTAACAAGGGATTGTAATTAAGAGACATATTCTGTCCTGAATGTGTCGAATACAAAATAATTAAAACTCTATTATTCTAATTAATAAGAGTGAAATTATGTTGGGTGACATTTACACTCACTGTGTGCAATTTTTACTCAACATCCTGTAACCGACGGCTGGAATCCGGTCGCGGGACTTCAGTCACCGATCGCCGGAATCCGGTGACTGGCCTCTGGACTTCTCTAAAAACCTCGCTGGAGGTTTCTAAAAAGGTCACCGGAGACTTTGATTGGGGGGGGGCAATAAATGTTTACAGGGGGGCAATAAAAGTTTATAACGGAGAATAATGACTAATCTCCCTAAATTTTGACAAATAAAACTTTGATCGAGGAAGAAGATGAGAAGATTACAAAAATTGAAAATATTCTCTTGGGGGGTAATAAAAGTTTATTGGGAGGAACTAGAACCAATCTCCCCAAAATTAGACAAATAAAATTTTGATTAAGGAAAATATGAGGAGATTACATCAATTCAAAACTTTTATTGGGGGCCAATAATGTTGGGAAATATTTTATTCCCCCCCCCCCTCCCCCAATAAACCGTTTATTGCATGCCCTTCAATAAATGTTTTATTAGGAGACAATAATTTTTTTTTTTTTTTTAATTTCCTTATGGACCTTCTGCCCTTATTTTACCAAAAAAAAAAAAACAGAGAGAGAGGAGACGACGCCCGAATTCGAAACACTACCATTTAGTAACCACATTACTATACCATACATTGAAATTGGCATAAATTTAAAAAACATTGTGCATTGCTCATAACCAATACCAGATTACCAGCTTCAGCCGAGGATTTGCCACAGTGTTGGCAGCTGAGCCTTTGTCTCCCCTAAACCCGAAAAAGCTCTCCCCGTCTCATCACTCAAGAGACGATGCCAAAATGGGAGACACCGATGCCGGCTCCACCGCTCTTAAGCCACCGCTGCCGGAGCTTGTAGTCAGGGGTTCCGAGTCATCTTTGACGACGGATTTGGATTTCTTCTTATCGGATCTGCTTAAGGAGTTGGAGCCGAGCGATCGGGGGCTGTTGGAGCTGAGCGATTGGGGGCTGTTGGTGGAGCCATCAGGACTGTTGGAGGAGTCTGATTTCTTGGAGGAGGAGGAGGAGGAGAAGAGAGAGATTACGAGACGAAAGGTCTTGAGCTTGAAGATAAAGAACAAAACGGGAGGGATAAGAGCGATGAAGGCGAGGCTGATGAGAATCATACAAAAGAGTTTCTTTGAAGAAAACCTGATCAGAAACGAGCCCAATCCTTACCTCTACTGTTGTTGATGTAAGGAGTGTGATAAGAGGCAGTTTCTACTAGAAATGAGAGCACGGAGATCACGACGTGCCTTATCGATTTCTTTGAGGTACTATTTGTCAACTAGGGGTGGGCACGGTGCGATTCAGCAACCAAACCGCTTCCTTCAGTTTTCTATATTCCAAACCACAACCGCATTTTCAAAAGGCTGGATCGCTTATTTTGGTTAACCCATTTTTCAGTGCGGTTTTGGTGTAGACCGATTTATTTATTTCGACTAGTAGAAAGACAAATGTTACACAAATATGCATAAACATACATATATAGCAACTTATATACTGCTGCCATTGCAAATGTTACACAAACCTGAACAATGTCTCAAACTTAAACAAAGTCTCAAACATAGCAACTCATATATTGCAAATGTTACACAAATCTGCATAAACATACCAGCAACTACACTACAAACCTTAAGAAAGTCTCAATCATAGCAACTTATATATTATAAATGTTACAAAATTTGCCTAAACATATCAGCAAGAGAGTAAGAGATTAGGGTTAGTCAAGAAATAAAAAAAAATAAAACAAAAATATAATTAAAATAAATTCGGTGCGGTTCAATTAAAATCGGGAGGTTTACAACCCGGAACCTCAACCAAATTGCTTTTATGCTGTTAGGTGCGGTGTGGGAAAAAAAAGAAGACTGTTTCATTTTGGTGCATGCGGTTACCGCACCGTTTTTTTTGGTGTCGTTCGGGCAGTTACCGCATTTTCGGTACAATGTCAATGACCCGCGACGCCATTGGAGCAAGGACTAAATGCTACTGCGGGTACTCAGAGTGAAGAGGAAAAGATCAGAGAGAGAGAGAGAGAGAGAGAGAGAGAGAGAGAGAGAGAAGCCGGATAGGAGGGATGAGAGACAGTGTGGCATGATGTAATTCATTAATTAGAATGAGGGCAAAATTGTCATTTTACTTTAAACTGGGTAAGTGGGAATAAAAATCTGTTGTTGGGGCAAGTGAGTTAATTTTAACCTATTTTAGTGCTTTGGGTCAAGGCCCCATTTTTTTTTTTTTCATTCTGATCGAGTTATTTACTAAAATTACAGCCAAACACCTCTAATAAAATTCTTGAGGTAAGGTTAAAAGGGGTTAGAAATTCAGTTAAAATTAGGCTAGATTAAAAGTTTGATTCTCCTCTAATGTATCAAATAAAGAAAAAAACCTCTAATAGAATCAAAACTTAATTGATCAAGATTAAAGCTGAAGCAACACTGTGATAGCCAATGACCAAAATATCGAAGATCGAGGAAATATCGAGAAAGTATCGATATCGATAAAAACTATAAAAAATTTAAATTAAACTTTAGAATATGTCTATTTGATCAATTATCTACTCTATTTTAAAAAAACTATATATTAAACATTATTACATAATAAATTAGTATAATTTAAAGTGCATTTGTATATAACTATATATTGAGCAGACATTTATTGAAATTTAATTTAGTGAATATTTATAATCTTGATACTTTATTAATTCTCATACATAAAATTAGTAGTTTATTCATATACAAAGTATTTAAAATAATAAATCTGATTAATTTCAATAAAATAAACTACCCAATAAACTATTGAAAAAGAGAATACAAAAAAAGAAGAGATTTATGAAGAAATAATATATATAAAAAGATATAACGAAATAACAAGATCCTTTCCCAGCAGCAATGGTTGCCTTGTTAGAATGTACAAGGAGCAACCGAGGTTTGAACCTCCTCGAGAGAGTTCGCCCTTTTTTTCGGAATTTTGATTCCAAATTGGCAAATTGGGCCCAATTTAGGCTGCTGGGCCACGAGACAAAGAGCAAAATTTCGTGAATTTCGTCAAAATTTCCGAAATTTCCGAAAATATCGCACGAAATTATCATGGTATATTGCGAAAATATCGCCAACCCGAGAAAACGAAAATTTCGTCGATATTTCGGCAAAAATCTTGATTTTTAAGTCCTTGGTGATAGTTGCAAGGAGTTGCCCAACACAGAAATCTCTATACATTGACCGTAGCATCTATCACAAAATTTTATTTCTGATTATTATAATAAAGATTACTTGAGTATTTCTTATTTTCGCATTCATTAGATGTTGTTTTTGGGTGTCCAAATGTGTTTGTTTTTTTTTTTTTTGGTGAATGTGTCCAAATGTGTTTTGGTTGGTCTTTCGCTGATTTCTCCAATGACCCCCAATTCTTTCACTTTTGCAAGTCCTTGTCATGAAGCTTCTCGGATTAGATAAAATGGACATCTAAAATCAAACGTTTCTCGCCTCAAGAACACAACCCCACAAAGTTTATACTTCGACTTCAATGATTTCTCATTGACTAGTAGATGACGATATTTTGCATCACAACATATATACTCCCTTTATTGTACAACTTTTTTTTTTTTTGGTAACACAGATACGTGTATGCATAGATGCATATGTTAAAAGTCATGCTTATGTTAAAAGTCCGTTGGATAATTTATTATTGGGGCGCACAAAAAGCGGCAACACACTTTATCTTCCCGCTCCGCATGTCCGGAATTTTGGACAAACGAACCACCGGCCTAGTCCGCCTCTCCTCTTTTCACTCCGGCCGGTACGTACGTAATTAATCATATATGTTATCAAAGTGTCCGAATGATTTCCCCAACTGTCAACTTGTTCAAACTACTCAGATATTTAAAATGAAGCTGCTTAATTTGCCTCTCACGAATTACACATACTTGCATATCACACCAAAGCAAGGCCAGGCAATAACAGAAAAAAGCAGAAGACTAGGTACTTCAGTAAACAAGGAGAACGTACACTACTTCAATAACTCATCAATGTCCTGCAACGCACTCTGTCTCTTTCCCTGCCGCTTTCCTCCGTCCATTTTCCGACATGAATTGACGTCTTCACCATCCGGAAGGTCTAAGTTAACTGCATTGTTTTCTATTAATCCATCTAGGACTAGGACTAAGAGGTTAGCCCTCTGCACACACCACACTCCAACCTTGACGACGTCTTGGATAACGGGAGCTATGGAGGATCATGATCATCGTCATCAACATGTAGAGGACGAGCGGGTGAGCTTAAAACATTTTATTGAGCAAACTAAGGATCTTGTCAGATCGGACAGCAGTACAACTGCACCGTCACCTCACTGGTTCTCCCCTTTAGACTGCGGCCCCCCATTGGACGATTCCCCCCTGCTTCTCTTTTTGCCCGGTAATTATAGTTAACTCAAGCTCAACTCTGCTTCTTCTCTCTTGAAGTGCAACTTTTCAGTTTTTTCCTTTGTTAAAATCATCAGCATAACCATAAATATAATTTGAGTGTTTTTCTTTCTCAGCTTGTGTACTTGTTTTTTAATTTTATTTTTAATTCTTTATTCTACTCTTTTTTTTTTTGAATCAAACCTTGCAAATGCGAGGAAAAAGATTTATTAAAAATAAAGGGAAATACAAGTAAGAGGAGAGGACATATCTTACATCTCCCAGATATCAAGTACTACGGATGAGGAATGACAGACAACATCCTGCCTTCCAAAACAAAAGAAATCATCTAAAACGAAAACTAGAGAGACCCAACTTATCTTTTAAACTCTTGAGTTCTGCAGGAATTGATGGCACTGGACTTGGGCTTATAATGCATCACAAGAAACTTGGAAAGTATGTTTCAGCTTAAAGTTGACTGCGTCTTCAAAGAATGTCTATAATTCTGTTTTTTTTTTCAGCTAACTTCAGAAGCAAATAGTTTATGTCCTCTTTCTAGCTATTACGAAGCGCTGGTCTACATTCTTATCTATTTGAATATATATATATATATATATATATATATATATATATATATATATATATATATATATATATATATATATAGTGTGTGTGTGTGTGTGTACGTGTGTAACCCTTTTCTACTTTCTGTTCGAAGGATTTTCGAGTTCTGGTGCTTGCATATCCCTCCTAAAGATCGAACACCATTTACAGGTTCTTCCTTTTTCTGTGATATATGTAGCATTCGCAATCTATGTGGTTTGTTGCACACATTGTTTGATTCACTTGTTCATTGCACGATATGAGTGTGCTGGGTGCTACGAAAATCACACTAGGAGACAATCCAATTTTTACGTGATTTGGTATTCTTACTAATTTTCTAATGTGTCAGACTTGGTGAAGCTAATTGAGAGCACAATTCGGTCAGAGCATCATCGCTCACCTAATAGACCAATATATCTTGTTGGAGAATCGCTTGGAGCATGCCTTGCACTATCTGTGGCAGCCTTTAACCCTGACATCGACCTTGTTTTAATTTTAGCAAATCCAGGTACGTACGTAACACACACACACACACACACACACACACACACACATGTCTTAATTCTTAACAATTTGTAAGGATAACTAATTTATTTTACATGGATTTGTAATGGAAGTGGAATTTTATTAGTTATATTATCAATTAATTAGTGAGTACTAGCTAAATGAGAATCAACGACGAACTTCTGTAGAACTGAAAAGTGTTGTGTTCTTATACTGCTATGTACGATCTTAGCTAGATAAGTCCAAATTAAATGCTAATTTTTGATCTAGTACCCAAGTAATCTATAACTTTTCAAAAGAAGATATTAAGTTGATGCAATTTCTCACTCAATTTAACACCTATCTGATGTTCATGTGCAGCAACATTCTTCAGCAGGTCACAACTTCAACCCATATTACATTTACTGCAGTTCATGCCTCACTCACCCAATCTTAGCTTTCTTCATATACTCAGTTCAATGACTGGTGTGCTATTCTTGTTCCATTTATACTTTTTAATTGCTTCCTGTATTGAGACTGTAGATATCTTGCTTAATTTCTCCTGATATAGGATGCCATCTTTTTTAATTATAAGTCTTTTTATTACGAACTGATTTGTGATTTAATCTACTTTTTTTTTTGTTTCAAATGACCTAATGCCTTATAATTCCTATTTATATTGTTTTTTAATCTGCAGCTGTTCTGCTTGCGTAGGTGCAATGATGGCTAATTTGGAGAAAGAAGTTGAAAGGCTATCGCCAGATCTTGTTGCACCATCAATAGCTTACCTATCTGTAAGTTACAACTCTGGAACACTACTCTCACCAAGGAGTTACATATCTGCATCAGTCTGCTAAGTACCTAACTCTTCTCAGCATCTATTACAATTGAATCCTTGGTTCCAGGTTATTGTTGACATATTTTGAAACAACATTAATGGTTGAACCGTTGAAGTTCCAGGTTATTGCTGACATCTTACCCATAGAAACGCTTGTGTGGAAGCTTCAAATGATTAATTCAGCTTCATCGTTTGCCAATTCACGCCTCCATGCTGTAAAAGCTCAAACCTTGATACTTTCCAGGTTTCCTTTAAACTTCCATAACCACTTTTAGGGGAAATTTTACGGTACCTACATGTATGTCATACACATATTTACTAATATGAGAACAAATTTGTTGTCATTAATTACCATTAGAGTCGTTATTTGTGTATTTTAATTCTATTAGAGGTAATTACTTCACATACAATATTTTTACAAATTTATGACCAAATTGTTGTCGATGTGGTAACTTTGTTGTCAATGTCGTAAGTTTGGTTCAATTAAATTGTAATTTTAATTAAATTAGATTAAAATGAGTGTATAATAAACATCCCGACACCATAGACAATCCCCCACTTCTAGCAATATTTTCATGTGAGTTACTATAATCATGCATCATTCCAAATTTATTACATGTGACAACTGACAAGGCAACTTTGCTGCATTACCCTATCATCTTTTTAGAATGATAGTGCTGATTTCACTGTTATCTGTTTAATAGTGGAAGGGATCCATTGCTACCTAGTCAAGAGGAAGGTCTACTAAGACTCCAACAGCTGCTTGCAAATTGTGAGATCTGTAGGTTTGAAGACTGCGGCCATTTCCTCTTCTTGGTAGGATAATCTTATGTGCTAGTAGAAATCCAATCCTGTTCTCAAATTTGCATTAGTTTTTCCTCTACTGTTAAGTTGGGACGTTTTATACAACCAGATGTTTCTGAGCTTAAATTAAATGTACATGTGCTTATATTTGAATTTTTGGCAGGAAGATGCTTTTGATTTGGTAACTGTCATCAAGCAGGTTGGTGTCTATCGTCGTTCAAAAGAACGAGATTTTGTTTTAGATTACATACCACCATCCCCTTCCGAATTAAGAACTTTACGGGACAATAACAGGTGGGTCATACTTTCCCAGCCTAGATGGTAGATTAATTTATGCATCATTTTGTTCTTCTTTTCTAATTAATATTGATACTTTATGATTATTATTAATGTATGTGTAGATGGATTAACATCATGAGCCCAGTGATGCTTTCAACTTTAGCAGATGAGACGATAGTGAGGGGCTTTGCTGGGATTCCATCAGAGGGTCCTGTATTGTATGTCGGTTATCACATGTTACTGGGATCTGATATCGCTCCATTGGTAGCACAGTTGTGGGAACAAAAAGGCATCCATCTGCGAGGGATTGCACATCCAATGATGTTTATGAAATCGAAACAAGGAAATTTAGTTGAGTTACCCTTTTCCGACTATTTCAGACTGATGGGTGCTGTTCCTGTCTCGGGAAAAAACTTTTTCAGGCTACTCTCTACAAAGTCTCATATCCTACTGTATCCTGGTGGAATTCGTGAGGCTCTTCACAGAAAGGTACTGAATTCACTCGCTTTTTTTTTTTTTTACACGATCGATGCCAGGACATAACTGGATTGCATGGAAATTATTTAAGAATTTGAGTCACTAGTCACTATATATTGTAACAGTTTTGCAAAAGTCGACTTTCACTTTCCAGGGGGAAGCATACAAGTTATTCTGGCCAGAACGGTCAGAGTTTGTGAGGATGGCAGCTAGATTTGGAGCGAAAATCGTACCTTTTGGTACAGTTGGAGAAGATGATTTTTTTGACGTAAGTTCAGAAACCTTGTAGTAACGCCTTTTCCATCAATTTAGTATAATATAAAAATTTAATGAACTAGAAAGGGGTGTTACTGTTTTATCAAACTACTCTTACTGGAGTGGTCCAAATCTATAGCAATCTTAAATACACGGTAGTGACGGCACACTCTGCTTGCCCTGCTTATGTTTAAAGTACTTATATCTGATCTCTAGTGCTTGTCACTCATTATTGTCAGAATATATCACACTTGCGTCGTGTTTGCTTCTCGTCAGATATTACTCGATTATGAAGACCAGATGAAAATTCCTTTCCTCAAGAAATATATAGATGCATTATCGGATGAAGTTGGAAAGCTGAGGTACTAGATCTGTCAAGATATTGTTTTATTGTTGATTTCCATAAACCTTCTATCATGGTATGGACGCATTTTCCTAGAATGATTTCTCCTTGAATGTTGATGTGATCTTGTGACCATAGGACTACCGTTGATGGGGAGGTAGGAAACCAAGATGTATACTTCCCAGGAATTCTACCAAAATCTCCCGGCCGGTTTTATTATTATTTTGGGAAAACAATTGAAACAGACGGTAAGCATTTCAACTATAATCAACTAACTTTAGTGATCGAAAGGACTTGTTTGCTTGACACGAATTAACTGTATTATTGTTCTCGGGTGATTAACTATATTGAATATTGTGATGTGAATACATGCAGGGAGGAAGCAGGAATTACGAGACAGGGAGAAAGCTCAAGAGTTGTATTTACAAGTGAAATCAGAGGTTGAGAACTGCATTGCTTATTTGCAGGAAAAAAGAGAGAGTGATCCTTACAGAAGCCTTGTGTCTCGGCTACTCTTCCAGGCCAGACATGGCTTTACATCTGAAGTTCCTGCATTTGACCTCGATTAATGCAGTGCTCATGTGTATATCAACGAAATTGTTTAATTTCCTTAATCATTGTTTTTGGCAAGATAATGTCCTCTAATCATTTAAACCATGTATATGTACATGCATACCCCGCCTGGAACAAGTTAACAACTATACCGTCTTGTTTCTTCAACAAATTTAATCGTTGAATGTGGGTGGACTCAAAGTCACTCATGTTAACTGCATGCGATATTGCATAACCCCAAGCGGATATAAGGAGACTGGTGGGCATTATCAATGTTCAAGCTACCATTGTAATCGTTTCCGAGAGACCATTTGGGTATGTGCTTGAGAATTATGATGTCCAACATCAATCTCAGTGATATGTAATAATCATCGAAAGTCTTCGATGTAAACTCTCTAGCATTATCAAGTCCAATTGACTGAATGGGATGATCTAGGGAGTGAGCTCGTCGCCCTATAATTTGTGCTAGGAGTGTAGTATAAGCAGCATTACAAGTGGACAATGGCACAACACGTGACCAACGTGTTTACGTGTCAACCAACATCATGAAATATTTAAACATCCGCAAGTTGGTTGAATCGATCCATAGAATACCCTCGGATTCGATGTAAAAACATAATGAGTATTTTTGTATCCTTTATGTAGGACAGTCTCAGTCCTAATTTTCCTACAGAACGGGTTTTGTAGAAAGAGCGAGAGGCCTTAGAAACAACCAATGAGGATTTTGGTTAGGCATGAGTGTCTGAAACGCTATTGGAAGCAAAGTTGGTTATTATAGCATCACTTGGGGCGCCATCACCATGATGGACGCCATCCATGGCGTCATGGATATGGACTGCGTCAGCCCTAGGCTAGTAGTGGACGGTGGCGACGGTCACATTTAGTCCAGTAATCAATCTTTGATTCTTGCTTCGTTTCGCTCGAAAGAATGGATGTCCGTGTGAAGTCTTTAGTAGACGGATCATCATATTAAGACTAGGATGACCTATCATGTCGTAACAAAGCCAATATGTGTCTAAATCCAAGAGATCTTCTCTCATAACTCTATTGTATTTAATAGCTCAAATAGTGGTGACATAAAATCCACTAAAGAGACACATAAGTTTCTCTAAGATGCGCGTTTTCGCAATCATTAGAGGTATTGCAAAGGAACTCTTTTAGGTTCTCTATATGTGTTTCAGCATGGAATCCGTTGGCTCGAATAACTCAATAGGGTTCGATTTTCCCTAAGAGTGTAGAGAGTGTTTGTGACAGTAATCAAGGTGCCATTTGGCAAGAAGAATTTGGGTCATTCCATGTCCTTAAACTAATCCTGATGGCCCAGCCATCGTAGTCACAAAGTAATATGCTCAGACTTTCAAATGAATTCATAATGAAAAGAACTCAAAATTTTATTCATAAGCCAACAGTATACATCATTGTTTCTTTGACCAAAATAAAATCTAATCTGAATACTGGCTAATGCAAAACAAAGGTAGTCATTTAACTTCTTTCAGTAACTCCAAAATAAATATGACCAGGTGAGTAGAGAGATGTCAGTGGAGAAAAACTCGCTTAAGTACCACTTATCTCAAAACCTTCCTAGACATCAGACTCACTTTGGATGAGTCTAGTTGAAGAAAAACTAAACCAATTGCATTTAGTACAAAATATATGGCAACTGCCTATTACATCTCTTGAAAAATAAAGACTTTATTCAAAATTGCCAGTCTCTTGATGTTGGCCTGATTTGAAGTCTTCAACCCTTGAATTATAGTTCTTCACAAGGATGTTGTCATGCTTTTCAGCGACATTTATAGCTCCAATGAGCTCATGAAACCTTGTGATCCATCCTACAGTAACATCGATTTGATAGTTTTTAGCAACCATCAAAGCAGAGACGGGGAAGGTAAAGAGAGTCCTCTCAATCAACATCGCATTTGTGATCTATTTACCACATAATTCTATTAAGGATTTAATGTGAAGTGCTTCCGAGTTGTAATCAAGAACTTTCTTGAAATCACAGAAGCAGAGATTATGCCATCTCACTTCTAGGTCAGGAAGCAGGGAGTCACAGACGTTGCCAAAGCGTTCTTTGAGTGAGACCCATAGCTTTTCTGGGGTCTTCTTCATTCAGATACTAGTACTGGAGTGAATCATCCATATGACGGATCATTAGGATGACCGCTTTCGCCTTATTTCCCTCCAAGGCTGCTTTATTTGCTTCCAAAGCTTGAACTTGCTCAACAGTTAGCACGTCCTGACCAGGCTCAAGAATCATTTCCAGGATTCCTTGGGTTTTGAGATGCTGATGGACATCACGAACCCACTTGTGATATCCAGAGCTAGTTGTTCCCAATGGAGCAAAGTCCAATTTGTTCAGGTTACTCATCCTGAAATAGAACAAGAAAAACTTAGGCATCGGAGAAGAGAAGACCGCTAACCGCAGTCTCCCTCTGACGCCCTTTGTATTTCATTTGACAGATAGCGGGAGTCACAAAGAATTACAAGTAGCGGTCAGCCCATCGGACCAGCATTAACCGAGATTTAGCTACCACTGAATCTTAGACATTAACATTGGCGCCGTCTGTGGGAACCCTTGAACAAAAGGCTATCCCACCACAACAATCACCATGACTAACTGTAGCAGGGGAAACGCTGAAGAGCAGGCGGACCAATCCGCCAACCCCCATCCCACCAACCCCGCGACTAACGCTAACCCAGCAGGTAACGTTAACCGCTCATTATTCAACACTCCGGTCAACCCTAGTGTGGAACCCCAAGGTACTCCCCAAGTCCCGCTGACTCAAACTGCAGCAGAGGCCCGACGTTGCGGTAGTCGCCCACCGGGCCAGGATCTCGCCGCTATGTATGAACTGGCATTAGCGGACCTCCACAAGGCAAACAAGGAGCGCGAGCAGGAGCGCAGGGAGAAGGTCGAGGCCCAAAAGCAAGTGGCCACGCTGATGTCAAGATTCGACGAACTGAAGAAGGCGCTGGAGGCAAACGCCAACCCAGCGCAGAGCGAGCAATCGCAGAGCACTAGGCATAGTGGACCCAAAGCCGGCAGATTGGTACCCGCACTAATCATACAGATGCAGGTACCGCTGAACCCAGCAGAGCTACTAGGAATGGGTCCACCTTCCCCACCCCGACTAATGATAGAGCAAGAGGCGGAGTCACAACCGCACACCAACCGCTCCGCGGACAGGCCTAGAACTGAGGGTAATCCACCTGCCCCTATGCGGGAGCTGGCGCAGCGGAACTCCCAAGCGGGTCCCGCTGGCGACGCAACCTCCCTAATCCTGGAAAGGATGCTGCAATTAGAACAAAGGCTAATCCGGGCAGAAGCAGGTGCCCCAGTGCCAATACCAAATCCGCTCTTTGCGTCCAGGCCAGGGCCATTCACCACCAGGATCTTGCAGGCTGTCCGACCAGCACATGCAAAGACGCCAAAAATGCCACAATACATCGGCATTATTGACCCCTTCGGCCATATGGACACCTTAAAAAAAGTCACTAACAACAAGGGATTTGATGACGCCACCCTCTGCCACTTGTTCAGCAAAACGTTAGATAGTGAGGCAATGAATTGGTGCTTTGAGTGCCCACCGGGATCCATCGACTCATTCCACGCACTATCAAACGTTTTCCTAGCACTATTCATCCTGTTGGCCACCGGACATCACAACACAAGTCAGTTGTTCAACGTCAAGCAGGGCGTAGAGGAAACATTGAAGGGATTTGTCACCAGGTGGCGAGTGGCAACATCCTAGTGCCGTGATCTGGATAAAACAATGGCACTGGCAGCCTTCAAGCAAGGACTCCTAAAGGGACCATTTCTCTATCATCTCAATTACAATCATCCAAATGTTGTGTATGACCACTTCATGAGCGAAGCCGTCATCCATGCACAGGCAGAATTCATCACATATGGAGAGACCCCACCATGACCGCCAACGCCAGCAAAATCCACTCAGCCCTCCTCCAGCTATCAGGAGACTGCTAACAAAACCTCTGTTACGCCGCCAACTGAAAAGAAGAGAGAGTGGCAACAAGGCAACTACCAAAACAAGCTGCAAAAGGACCAGCATTACCACAAGGGCAACCGCTCATCCCACGGGGATAACCGTAACAAACAGATGGAGTCTTCCCAGTGGTACGCAGTGTTTACTGTCCTCATAGCCTCGTATGAAGAGATATACGACCAGTGCAAAGACCAGATCCCACCGCCACCCCCAAGAAAGTACCCAAGGTTGGGAAAACCAAGGAACACCGGGAAATGGTGCAAATACCACGAGGACAGAAGTCACAACACCAACAACTGCAACGCTCTTAAGACAGCGATTAAGACTTTGTATAGTGACGGTAAGTTGGAACAATTCAAGGTGCGTCAACCGCCACCGGTGGTCGCCAACATCGAGCCCATGCGCCGCATCAACACCATCGACGACAGTGCTCCGATCACCAATATGTCTCACAGGGCAAGAAAGCGATATGCACGCGCCAACCACCCCAAAGAAATTTGCAACATCCGCTATGAGAGATCCGCTAAACTCCCAAAGTCTGGTTGGGAACCCATTACCTTCTAGGAGGAAGAAGAGCGCGGAGTACATCTACCCCACGACGATCCATTCTTGATCGACGCCATGCTCGATAAATGGTCCGTGGGAAGGGTCCTTGTTAACAGGGGATCCGCTATCAATGTCATCTTCAATGGCTGTTACAACCAACTCCAGCGGAATAGAAAATTACTCCAAGACCATGAGCCCTTGCTCAGCTTCTCCGGTGACGTCACACAACCACTCAGTTCTGACTACATGCGCCTAGTCATCGGCGCTAGTCCATGTATAGCGGAGATACATACAGAGTTCATCGTTGTCGACTGCTTCAGTTCATATAATGCTATCATTGGTCGACCAGCGCTCAACAAACTAAAGTGCATCATAGCCGGGTATATGCTTCTCATGAAGTTCCCTACACCCAACGGGACAGGCTGTGTGAAGGGAAGTCAACAGCTGGCACGAGAATGTTACTCGACAACTGTGGCATAGTCAACGCGCCACCATGAAATGCTAACAGTAGGAAACCTTGTGCCGTTGACGGATGCAATTGAATATCCCAGAGACGAGGAGGAGAAATATGTAAAAAAGGAAAATGTCGACCCAGAAACATCCTTGAAGGTTATCAGCATCTCTGACGAGCACCCTGAGCGGACAGTCCGCATCGGCGCTCAGCTAGCCCCAGAGATAGCGGCAGAACTCACTCAGTTTCTACGAGACAGCGCCGCCGTCTTTGCATGGTCCTACGCTGATATGCCGGGCATCTCCCCTCAAATCATCACGCACAAGTTTATCAAACCGTCTTTCTATCCGGTCAAGCAGAGGCGAAGGGCTTTTGACGAAGAAAGATATCGTGCAATAGTGGAAGAAGTCGCCAAGCTTCAGGGCATTGGGTTCATTCGCCAAGTCAATTATCCCCAGTGGATTTTCAACTTGGTCATGTTCAAGAAACCTAGCGGAAGGTGGCGGATGTGTGTAGACTTCAAGGGTCTCAATAAGGCATGCCCCAAGGATAGTTTCCCGCTACCCCGCATTGACCAGCTGGTTGACGCTACAACGGGACATGAGTTGCTCAGCATGATGGACGCCTTCTCTGGATACAATCAAATCAAGATGCACCCCAGCGACCAAGAGTGCACTACCTTCACAACCGACAAGGGCCTATACTGCTACAATGTCATGCCATTCGGATTGAAGAACGCTGGTGCAACATACCAGCGGTTGATGAACGATATGTTTGCGGAGCACCTTGGCCAAATAATAGAGGTCTACGTGGACGACATGCTGGTCAAGAGCATCAAGGCCAGCGGACATGTGGCAAACCTCCGCATCATATTCGCCATTCTCTTGACCTACGGTATGCGCCTTAACCCAGAAAAGTGTTTTTTTGGCGTCACCGCTAGCAAATTTCTAGGCTACATCGTCAGTGAGCGAGGCATAGAGGCTAACCCTGACAAAGTGCAAGTCATCCTTAACATGAAGTCTCCGGTGTGGAAGGTCCACATTCAAAGCCCTTTCTCAGTTCATCTCCAGGCTCACCGACAGATGCCTCCCATTTTTCAAGGTTCTGAAGATGACCCACAAGAAAGTAATTGACTGGACCCCAGACTGTGAAGCGGCGTTCCAGAGCTTGAAGGAATACTTGGCGGCAGTCCCACTTCTCTCTATTCCTGTACAGGGTGAGATACTTTATATCTACCTAGCGATATCCCCATCAGCGGTAAGCTACGCCATTGTACGGCAAGAAGGATAGGACGAGCTCCCAGTATTCTACGCCGGCAGAGGCATGAACGGGGCGGAGACAAGGTATACCCCCTTGGAGCAGCTCGCTCTCGCACTAATTGTCGCAGCTGGACGCCTCCGCCAGTACTTCCAGGCCCACACAATTCATGTCTTGACAAATCAACCGCTGAAGCAGGTAATGCAGAACCCTGAGCACTCCGGGCGCCTCAGCAAATGGGCCATCAAGCTCAGCGAGTTCGACATTGACTACAAGCCACGAACCGCTATGAAGGGCCAGGATGTGGCCAACTTCATTGCTGAGCTCACGGGGCAACAAGATGGGCCCATCCCAGAGCCAGCGGAGGGCGACACGGCCATGACAACCGCTAAGGAACCAGCACCCAAGCAACAGTCGGACTGGAACCTACATGTGGATGGCTCCGCCTGCGCCAAGGCATGTGGCGTCGGCGTTATTTTGACAGGACCTGGGGGACTGAACGTGGAATACGCATTGAAGTTCAATTTCACGGCCTCAAATAACATGGCGGAGTATGAAGCGCTCATTACGGGCTTACTCCTCGCCATCGACTCTGGTGCTGACAGCGTCAACATATTCAGTGATTCCCAGCTAGTCGTCAACCAAGTCAACGACAGTTTCCAAGCCAAAGACAAATAGTTAGCGGCATACTTGGGATACGTCAAGACACTCCTCAAAAAATTCAAGTTCCACACCATCACACAGATCCCCAAAGAAAAAAATGCCAAGGCTGATTCATTGGCAAGATTAGCATCCGCCCAACCACACCAGAGTCCAGCGAACACAAGGGTAGAATGCCTTGACAAACCAAGCATCACCAAAACCCTAGCGGAGATTTTCAACATTGAAGTCAATCCCAGTTGGATAGGTGAGATCATCGAATATAAGCTCAATGGAACGCTGCCAACAGACAAGGTCGAAGCGCGGCAACTCAAGCGGAGAGCAACCCGCTATAATATCCAGAATGGCAAACTTTACCGCCAAGGGTTCACCCATCCCAACCTCCGGTGTCTGACCCCAGAGGAGGGACAGGTCGTTCTAGCAATGATACACGCCGGGGAATGCGGAAACCACTCCGGCGCCAGATCTCTGGCCAATATCACAATGCGATAAGACTACTTCTGGCCCACGCTCGGCGACGACGCCATGAAGGTTTCCAGATCTTGCCACAAATGTCAGCAATACGCTGACCTCCCCCATGCCCCGGTGGAACCCCTGTCAATCATCATTGACCCATGGATTCACTCCACTTGGGGCCTGGATTGGGGCCTAGACCTACTTGGCAGGTTCCCAAACGCTAGGGGTCAGTTCAAATACATCGTTGTCGCCATCGACTATAACAGAAAATGGATAGAGGCGGAGCCGCTGCAGCAATAACTACAGCCAAGGTAACTCACTTCCTCTGGAAGAACATCTATTGCCGTTACGGTGTTCCCATACCATCATCACAGACAACGGAACATAGTTCAACAACAAAGAGCTCATATCTTTCACCGCTAACCTGGGCACCAGGATGAGCTTCGCATCTGTCGCTCACCCCCAAACCAACGGCCAGGTCGAAGCGGCAAACAAGATAATCAAGAAGCTGCTAAAAAAGAAGCTCGATGCAGCCAAGGGCTTGTGGGCGGAGAAGCTTCCGGAAGTTCTTTGGGCCATCCGGACAACCCCAACATCCGCTACAGGAGAAACACAGTTTTGCATGATGTTTGGGACTGAGGCCGTATTGCCCATTAATGTCACCCAACCTACCGCTAGGGTCGAGGGCTACTGCTCCGAGACCAACGGCGAGGGCATCAACCTCGACAAGGATCTCCTCGAGGAAAAACGCCACAAGGCTCATTTGCACAACTTGCAAAACAAACAACGGGTATCGCGTTTCTACAACGCTAGAGTAAAAGCCCGAAACCTCCAACTGGGGGACTGGGTCATGAAGGAAGTCATTCCACCGCCAACGGCACTCCGTCCCACTTGGGAAGGACCATACAAAATAGTGGAGGTCATCAGCCCCGGTACCTTCTACTTAATGGATGAGGATGGCGTCACAATGACCCACCCTTGGAATCCCGAACACCTTCGGTATTATTACAAATAGTTATGCCGCTACCCAAGAGCATCTTGACTTAGCTAAATTTTTGTTCAATATTTAGCTAAGGGAAGCTACCCAACGGGTACAACCCCTCTTTTGTAAACGCTGATCTCCCAGCTATCAATGAAACGAGGAATTATTCAAACCATTGTTCTCCATAGCACAAGTTAACTGGCAACGCCAACAACAGTCAGCGGACAACGTCCGCCACATCGTGCACAGAACAATTTTAATTCCTTTAATGTGTCATTGATTAACAAAAGCCTAAGTCAAAGTGCTAGCGGTATACAAACATCCAAACAACGCCAAAGTCTCATCAGCGACAATCCAACACTTAGGCAAAATGCCAGAAGGAAATAGAGTCATTTCATTCAAGGCTAATAATTATGTTACAACTTATAAAAACGCCTCAGCGGCCATACAAGATCAAAAGCCGAAGTCTCCTGAGACTCTCCTTGCGGGGCGGCAACGCTGTCGCCGTCCACCTGCGTTGGTTGCGCAATAGAGCGGCTCGTCTGATCAGATCCACGAGCGGTAGGACTTGGCGTAATTATCGTCTCGTCATCACGGGTATTGGCTGCCATGAATTGGACATGAGAGGCATCAGAGGCCGTTGGCATTGGTGTTTGCTGGGGTTCTTCGCTTGACCGATGGAAGGACTCGCCACTCCCAGACCGCGCGCCTTCAGGCCGCGACGACTCAGGACCACCTTCAGCGCCCCGCGGCTAACTCTCCTCCCCTTGCATCTGGGCAGCCTTCTCCCAGTCAATCACCCCTTTGGCATTAAGCTTCTCGAAGTTGGCGATGGCACCCGCTATGCCAGCTTGCGTCAGCGCATCCTTGTACTCATTCGACCGCTTGAAAGCCTTGACAGTGACAACAGCCAACTCCCCCTTCTCCGCCTCCCAGCCCTCAGCCCGGCGTTGTAGGCGCTTTACCTCTTCCGAGCGAGCGGCGGACTCCCGCTGAACGTTGTCCAGCCTCTTCGTCTTGGCCGACAACTACTCCTGGACGCGAGAAATCTCTTCCTGCAGCTTCGCCACCTCAGTATTGTGCTGAACTTCCTAGCTAACGACAACATCCAGCTTCTACCGGGCATCCACCAAATCCACCTCCGCTTTCGAGAGTTGTTGCTCGCATTCTTGAAGTCGCTTCTTCACAGTCTCCAACTCCTACTTCAAACTGTCAACCTCGGTGCGGAGCTCTTGCTCAACGGTGGATGGTTTGGAGACCGCCAGGAATAGCTCATTCCGTCCAACAGCAAGATGGCCAAAGGCCGAGCTGAACGGTGACCGTTGCAGTGGAGTGTCCCTCACGGTGCCATCCATGCCACCGAATCCTAACCGCTCGCATATGCCGAAGAGCAGTTTTCGCTCATTGCTGGTAAGGAATTCCGCGTACGAGGAGAAGGAGTCCAGATCATCGGTTGGCACCTCCCCGCCGGCATTGGCACCCACACCCTTCCCGTCTTTCCGCGCCCTCTTTTGCTGTTAGCGCTGGGTAAGCGGCATGTTGTCCACTGCCTCCTCTTCCTCCTCAGCGTCATGATACGCCCAAATTAGACGCTCAACTTAACCCTGCAAGAATGTCAATTGTCAGTATAGAATAAGTAGGGATCGTTCTAGCCGGGGATTGAGAGTAACTTTATAATTCACACAAAAGAAAACAAAACTAAACTAACTAAAGCACAAAACAAATAACAAAACTAAGAAAAAGAAAAATGTCAAAGAGGAAAAAGAAAAGATGGCAGGACAAGATGGGGATAGAAGGGTGCGTACGTTGCAATCCTAAATTAAACAGATTTGGGGTTTTTAAGTTTCTACGAAAATAAAAGGAAAATAAGAAAGCAAAAACAATTTTAGAGTTTGAAAAAAAATATGGAGAAGACGTTAGAGACTCGAAAATCCACCACCAATTACTTTCGAACAATGTTAAGTTAACCTAGTTTCAATTACTAAGGTGTGAACAGAAACCAACCAAGAAACAAGTCGGAGCAGATCATGTCCCTTATTAATGTTTCCCTAATTACTTAGTCTACGTGAACGCACAATAGCTAAGCCTATCAAACATGCAATCAAGGTATAGAACGCTATCCTATCAACAACACATATAGTGTCAACATATTTGAAGCATTAAGATCTCATGGAAACTATTGGTTATAGAGTTGCATCCTAGTGTGGAACGCCTACCTAGCACGCTCTTCTAGTTGTTTAAAACATCAGCTTTTGTCCAAAGCCTTGCATACTTGTGGATTAGAAAACAAGACGATTAGGTGAATTATTTTCTAAACCTAGCTCCAATTACATGCATAAATCCTATGTTCGCGACCATAAAACATACACATGCAAAAGTTTTCAATCAAGCAGAAATAAACAACCAATTCACACCAAAGAACAAGGAACTAGACTAAACAAAAGATATGTTCTACATAATTGGGGCTTCAAACCTTGCCCCTAACAAAAAGAATGTTAGTTACACATTGTTTTGAAAACCAAAATAAAACAAATAGAGAAAAAGAAGAAAAAGATGATGGCGGATGAATAAGAAAGAGAGATAGAAGAGAAGGTGAAAGGCATGGTTCTTTTTCACGTTTGCAGAAGCTTTATATTTATGAGGAGCACAGCCCAAGTTTCCTTCTCCAACTCTGCTTTGAAAGCCTCCCCTAGTTGCTTGAGGATTCCTTTAATTGGTGCACAATTAAATGATTTTCAAGCCTTGGTAATCTTGCCATAATCTTATGGAATTTTTCTAGGACTCTCCTTGATACTTGAAGCATCAATAACCTTCCAAAAATGCACCCAAAATCCGTCCATAGAAGATTTCTGTCAAACTGTCCTCTTTTGACTAGGATTCAAATTCTGTCTCTGAAGCTTATTTAGGAACGACTTCGTCTTGACACGTTTCTGGATGGTTCTTGACTCCCACGTGCTCAATGACATCATATCTTCTAGAATGATCAATAATCTTCTGGAAAAAACTCCAAGAAAGTCACCGAAAAAGATCTTCCAAAAAGCTTCGTGAAAAGCTGACAGTTTCTGCCTTATTGGGAAGCCTTCTTTGAGCTTGATTTCCTACTGCCTCGTTGACGATTTTTACCAGTTCTTTGGCTCTTGTTGAAGTATAACATCATTTGTTCAAGGATATCTGACCCTTTCTGCAAAGGTGCAGCTGGAAGAACGCAATAATTGCTCCTCAAAACCGTTCCCAGAAAGCTGATTCTGAAACTGCAGTTTTCTGCTTTGCAGCAACTGTTTTGCACAACTTTTTCTGTGGACTTCCCTTGTAGTTTCTAGCCAAAAGGTTGATCAATCTTGTACTACTTCACAAACTACCTAAAAATAAAAAAAAGTTAAAACTGACTTTTTAAATGAAATAGCTAAGAAAAGTGTAAAGTATTGCACATTATATTTGTCGCATTTTATGCTCCTATCACGTCATTCTGCCGCCTCTTCTTCTGCAGAGGGGCAGTTGGGACGGCGACGGCGACGGTCGCTCCCTCCAATAAATGTGGCTCCTGGCCTGCTATAGTCACGGCCTCACCACCACCAGGACCCTTCCGCGGCGCAACCTTTTCCTTCTGCGCCACACGACGCGATCCAGTAGGCCTCTCCACGGCCTTCTCGTGGCGCCAACCCTCGGCCACGGGGTGCTCGGTTTGAGCGACGGTCGGTCATGCAACTGTCTCCCCGGCAGGAGGAAGATGAGAATGGTGAGGCATCTCAAGAACGACCTCTTGGTCGGATGGCCGGACCTCCTTTGTCTTCGGGTCAACAGTGGTCATTTTCGCCTTCAACGCCGCCGCAAACATACCCTCCACATAGTTGTTCAGTCCGGCGTTGTCCATAGATTTATTGAACGCCGCTCGACTCAATTTATTTCCAGGTACCGGATCTACAAAGTCCGCATCAAGTCAATCCAACATGAAAAATAGAAAGACAGCAAAGAGTGCTCAACGATAACTACCTGGAATGCGAGTTAAGTTCAACTCCGCTAACAATTCCTAACCAGTTAGCAGTCGCAGGTCGAGAAGGTTCCAATTTTCCTAGCAACCCTTGATCCTCGCCATGCGGCACTCCTCCTCCGGCGTTAACACAAAACGCAACCCCGCTACCCACACCAAAAAGAAAAGCGTTAGGTTCAAAAAAAAAAAAAAGGGGGGGGGAGAGAAAGGCAAGGCTAACAACGTCAACCTCGGATAGGTTGAAACTTTGACTTAATCCTATGTGTCGGTCCCTCTGGGTTCAAACCCGCGTCGTTTTCCCATCCATCGTTTGCGACGCAATAGGTTGCCCGCCAGATCTGGCGGATTCTCAACCAACTGAGGAGCCCCGGTGCGCCGACTCAGGTTCACTTGACCGCTGCACCCTTTTCTTCTTACGTACGTTAACTCGTAGAAGTGCAACACCTCGGCCACGGT
Source organism: Rosa rugosa (assembly GCF_958449725.1). NCBI lineage: Eukaryota > Viridiplantae > Streptophyta > Magnoliopsida > Rosales > Rosaceae > Rosa > Rosa rugosa. The sequence goes on from NC_084821.1 coordinate 10,517,533, forward strand.
CGGACCTTCACAGCCAAACATCCTCCATAGCGCGTTCGACGCCATTAGCAACTTCCACATATTGGGACAGATTTGCCCAAAGGCAAGGTCGAACTCACAAAGTAGTATTTGGAAATTTGGCAACAACAGAAACCGAACCCCCTGACGGAACATGGCCTCGTGAATAGCCGCTTATCCCACTGGCAACGATGACGTGGGCTCGTTCTTTAGCGATGCCCTTAGCTTCGCTACCCCTGGAAGTTTAAATACCCGCTTTATCTTGTTGATAGTCACTTGGGACATCCGCCCAACGGCTTCGTCCACTGGAGTTCCGTCCGACAGCTTCCATGTCGACACGACGGCGTTTTCATCAGCAGCGTTGTCACCCTCCTAGTGAGAACCGATGGCCACGCCGTGACTGGCCAACCGCTCTTCCCTCCGTTGGCTAGCCGCCGTATCTTCCCCGACCGACGCAGCGGACTCCGGTCGTCCCCTAGGCATTGTCAGATATATCGTTTGTAGCGGTTCGATATCTAGCGGATCGGACAGTGAAGTTCCTGCAAGGGCAGACGGACGCAACGAGTCAATAAAAACCCTATCTGAACCGCTGAAAGACACGTAAGACACGTCAGACCCGGAATTCCCACTACTCGAGATCTCTACGACGTTAGCCATCACAAACACCCTAAAACCCAAAGCAGTTAGTCCCAAATGGATCTAGACTACACCTATGTTAGATTCTATCCAAGAACACCACTAACAAAACTTCAAAGAGAACCCAGAAAGTGCCACAATAAGAAACCACAGATACCTAACAAAACCCAGATTCGACCATCTAGAAAAATCAAAACCATCAACACTCTGCCAACAAGGCCAACACCTACCCACAAGCCTTTCTAGACCCTCAAACACGTCAGTACAACAAAGAGCAGGAACAAATTCAAATGCAAACACATCCAGAAGCCAAAAAACGGCAAACAAAGGTAAGAATCGGAACACCAACCTGAGGTATATGTCAGATGCCTGCACTCGAAGGACGCCTGCTTCTGACTCTAAGATGGAATTCTCTTTCAAAAAATCAACGCCCCAATACTGAGCAACAACACCCACTCCTTCATACTCTTACAGGCAGAGGCTCGAAGACGACTACTCAAAGTTTGAAGTTCTTGCAAAAGTGTCAAATCTCTCTAAGTTCCCCCTCTTTTATGTCAACATCAGCTAGATCCAGGCCATCCATCCGCTAAAAAACGACATCACACGACAGCTGTACACGTGCCCCACGATCGTACTTACTCTCCGGATTAACCGAGGCGTCGCCTCAGTTACAAAAACGATAATTACTCGCATTAATGACGAAGAGACGGCTATGCTAGGAAGCGTACACCCGCACGCCAACCCAATACACAATAGCCATGTGTCGAGAACTATCAGACGAAGCGTCTATCCGAAGTAACCGTCAACAAGCAGGCATACCAATCGTCGAGATAATCTCCGCTAAGCGCATCACCGCTAGCGGAACTTCTCTCTTTTCATCTTGCAAGCAAGACAGTTCCAGCTAAGCACAACACCACTAGCGGGACGATTCCCTCACCTTGTAAGCGACAGTCCCCGCTAAGCGTAACACCGCTAGTGGGACGACTCCCTCACCTTGCAAGCGAGACAATCTCTGCTAAGTGATACACTGCTAGCGGAACTTCTCTCTTTTCATCTTGCAAGCGAGACAGTCTCCGATAAACGCATCACCGCTAGCAGAACTTCTCTCTTTTCATCTTGCAAGCGAGACAGTCCCCGCTAAGCGTAACACCCCTAGCGGGACGACTCCCTCACCTTGCAAGCGAGACAGTCTCCGCTAAGTGCAACACCGCTAGCGAACCGCTCCCCCCTTCATCTTGCAAGTGAGTCCCCGCAACGCAGCATACCGCTGACCTCCAGCGGAGGGACTTCCGCCAACGGCGACTCCCGAGACAACTCCTCATAATGACAACGACCGCCACGCGAAGTTGCAGTCAAGCCATGCTCCTCCAGGGCAATTAAGGGGCACGTCAACAGTCTTCGACGGCCCTAATCAGGCACGTTGACCCCCGCCACTCAGGTATCAAAGATTGGGCTCGCTACCCAACATCCTCTGCTCTGCGCAGCTCCCCTCAACAAACAATATACCTGCCAAACGACGGTCAATCTTAGCCGAGGAGTGGGGGACTCCCTGGAGGGCCTAGCAGCGGCCCACCCGAAAGGGTATAAAGCGTTCGCTTAGAACAAATCTATGGCTGAAAACGCACTGACGCTAATGTTGACTGTGCAAGACTAGCAGAAGTAACGCTTCAATACCGCTAGGCAACTCCCCAACCAAGATTGCCCTCCTTGACTGGGGACTTGGGGGACTTGTACTTACATAAGCATTTGCCAAGCATAATTAGCTGTAATAAGCCACGCTCATGCTACCGCCAGCAGTACCAACAACCACCAACGGTGTGACCTACGGAAACACAGCCAAGCAGGCTATCCCCGGCTCATCCCCAGATCTCCGCGCCAAGATCACCTCGCTGAAGCATCAGAAGCTGGGAACTGAAGCATATCAGTCCCACATCGAAAACAAGGGAGAGGTCAGCCTCTTCCCCGACCACCTACAAAAGGTTCACTCCTCTCTTCATTAATTACGCATTTACTACTTACCTACTGTTATTCTGTCAACACAAATACATTGACTAACTTAGGCATCGGAGAAGAGAAGACCGTCAACCGCAATCTCCCTCTGACCCCCATTGTATTTCATTTGACAGATAGCGGGAGTCACAAAGAATTACAAGTAGCGGTCCGCCCATCGGACCAGCGTTAACCGAGATTTAGCTACCGCTGAATCTTAGACATTAACAGGTAGGAAAAGGGAGGTTGAAAATCCTCGAGAAAATAAAAGAATTAAATGTACTGAAAGCGGGAATTTTTATAAAAAATTTACCTTGTTTTGGGGTCGCCGGAAAATTGGCATGAAAAAGGGTCGCCAGAGGTGGTAGGAAAAATCGTCGGTGGTGTCTGATGCTTGCTAATAGAAAGGCTCACCGAGGGGTCAGTGGAGGGCTAGCGAGGGGTTGGCGAGGCTGTTGTGCGAGGGCGCTAGGGTTGGCGAGGCTAACCTGCAGGCAGATGGCGCTGGGATGTGCGAGTACGTGCGGGGGCTGTCGTTGGCAAGGCTAACTGAGGGGTCAGCGAGGGGTTTGCAGGCGAGGGCGCTCGGTGCTTGTGCGCTGGCCAGGCTAACCGAGGGTCGGGTCAGTAAGGGGTCTGCAGGCGAGGGCATGCGTGGGGTTGTGCGAGGCTGTGCAGAGGCGAGGCTAACTGAGGAGTCTGCAAAAGAGGGAGCGCGCTGGGTTGTGCGAGGCTGTGCGGGGGCGAGGCTAACATAGGGGTCAGCGAGGGACGCAGAGGAACGCGGGGAGGCAAGCACAGGGGTGTACTGGCAAGGCTATCCAAGCGAGGCTAACAGAACTAGTTCAGGTTTTCCGATGGCAAATTCGGGGTTTTTCCGGCTGGTTCCGGTGGTTCCGCCGCCGGTTCTAGACTCCTGGAATTGAGGGCTTCAAGGTGTACGGCGAAGGTAGCTAACGTTTGAAGGTTACGATTTTAGGGTTTTAGAGTTAGGGTTTTGTGCTGATAGCGTGTTTTAGGAAATCAGAAATTAAGAGAGAATAAGCTGTCTTTCATTGAGAATAGGGGTCTCTTTATATAGAGGATTACAACCAGAGAATATGAGTCTTAAATGGAAACTGAATCATACATTGAATAAGATATCTCCGAGAATATCTGTAAGACTAACTTTATTACAACTTGGACAATTAAGTAATCAGAGTTTGAGCCAAACACACAAACTAGGTGTCCTTAAACATATTTAAAGTTTTCAAACCGTCTATTTATGTTAGTGTAAGTGTACGTCGGTGTTCTAAATTCTAGATATGCCACTGATTAGAGAATAAATGACAGCTCTATGCGAGTTTTGGGCAACCTAGCTAGATACTGCAAGGAGCCGAGATGATTTGGGCAACCCCAAATAACTTGCATAGCTCGACTCCAACAAAGGGGGGCTAACTTTTTCAATTGCAAGTTCAAGGTACAATTGGATAACTAAATAGGTGGTAAACCATGTTTTAAAATTAATTATAGACAAACAGGCCCCAAGAGAGCGGCAACACGCTTTCATTACCTTGATCAAACTACTCCGCATTTCCGGAACCACCTTCCCTCTCCTCTCCTCTCCTCACTACTCATTACCAGTCGTGTTGTCGAAGTCTCCGTGTCTGAGTGACTATATTAACTTGTTCAAACTACTCTTGCTTTCTCGATCACCACCGGCAAATTAATATATATATATATATAGCTACTTTGCCTCTCACTAATTACACACCAAAAACGAAGCCAGACAAGGAGAGAGCCCAGAACACTAGTTCATGGCCTCCAACGCCCTTCCTCTCTTCCCCTGCCGCTTTCCGTCCATTCTCCGACGTAATTTGACTTCGTGTTTCTCCATTATTCCATCTAGGATGACTAGAAGGTTAGCCGTCTCCACACGCCACACCATGTCTGGCATGACCGGAACCGGGGAGAACCAGAGCCAGCCTTTGGAGGAAGAGCGTGTGAGCTTAAAGCATTTTTTTCAGCAAGCCAAGGATCTCGTCTCATCGGACATCGGACCACCTCACTGGTTCTCGCCTTTAGACTCCGGTCACCCCTTACATGATTCCCCCCTGCTTCTCTTTTTGCCGGGTACGTAACTAATAATAACTCAAACTCAATGTACTCCGCTTTTTTCTCTTCAAGTGCTGTTTGCGAAAGCTTTCAATTTTATGTAATTGTTTTATTCAACTCTAAGTTCTGCAGGAATTGATGGCACTGGACTTGGGCTTATAATGCATCATAAGAAACTTGGAAAGTACGTTTTAATTAACGTCGACTGTTCTTTACAGAATGTCTATTACATATAGTCTCTGTTTTAATTATTTTATTTTATTTTGGTCCCAGCTAACTTCTCAAGGAAATAGTTTATTGCCTCTTTCTATTATTAAGTGCTGATTGAACTACATTCTAATTAGTTGCCCAGCCTAATTTATACTTGCTGTTTGAAGGATTTTTGAGGTCTTGTGCTTGCATATTCCTCCCAAGGATCGAACACCATTTACAGGTTCTAGCTTCCTTGAGTTCCTTCTTTTTCTATGATATATGTAGCATTGGCACTCTATGTGGTGTGTTGCAATTTGGATTTGCTTCACTCGGTCATCCCATATATGTGACTGTGCTGCATGCAATGAAAATCACAATAGGAGATCAAATTATTTTGTAATTTCTCTTTTTCAAATTTCTAATGTGACAGACCTAGTGAAGCTGGTTGAGAGAAAAATTCGGTCAGAGCATCATTTCTCACCTAATAGACCAATATATCTTGTTGGAGAATCTGTTGGAGCATGCCTTGCACTATCTGTGGCATCCCTTAACCCTGATATCGACCTTGTTCTACTTTTAGCAAATCCTGGTAACATATATTTGTTCCTTCATATTAAGCCTTTTTAATGCAAGTATATAAAAAGAGGATATTAAATTGATGCAATTTCTCACTAAATTTAACACCTACGATAAACATTTGCAGCAACGTCCTTCGGCAGGTCACCACTTCAACCCATATTACCTTTACTGCAGTTCATGTCCGAGTTATTATCCAATCTTAGTCTTCCTCATGTACTGAGTTCAATGGCAGGTGTGCTGTCCTTGTTCCATAATTCCATTTACTTTTTACTTGTGTCCGGAAAGATGGGCGGAGCTAGGAATTCGTTCATACTTGTTGGTTCATTTGTGTTTGTAGACAACCGATCTAGGATGTCAATCTAGTTTATTTCCTTTATTTATTTATTTTATTTTATTTAATCATGAACTGATATGTGATTTGTGTAATCTACACTTGTTGCACTTAGTTCAAGTGAATTAATGGCTCAAAATTTCTGTGCATGTAACAGAAAGTACCTATATGTTTATTGGAAAATGATTTGTGGCCTCAATGAGGCCTAAGATTTGTGGCCTCAATCTTAGGTGCCATGTCATGTCACCTACACACATCAACTATTTGTCAAATCATGCTATGTAACTTTTGAGAAAAATACTATTTTATCCTTCCAAAATCTAATGACTATGTTATTTTGGCTTTCTAAAAAATATTTTAGTTTTTTTTTTTTTGTTGTATTTTTTCTTTTCATTACACTCATGCTTAGATTTCAATAACAATTTTTTTCTCCAATCAAGAATAGAAAATTTTCATGTAATTCAGTCAATGGATTTGCACATACATTCGATCACAATAGATTTGCTTAACACATGTATATGAATTCAACCTTTGTTGGATTCTTATAAATTTTGAAAATATATATAGTGTGAAAAATACATATTCATACGATTATATATACATTCTTTTGTTCATTTTTTCTCTTTATGTAGCTAGGGTTTAAATGTTATATTTGAGTTCCCCCCCCCCCCCCCCCCCCCATATATTTAGATTGTAGATGATAATTAATGGCTGCTACTAATATGAAATTTTTTCTTACCTCTTAATTTAGACATGTGTATTTTCCAAAATCAATTTATTAATGCTAGTTTTTTGGATGAAATTAATCAATGTTTGGAAAGAAAAGTTAATGCCTATTTCTTGACACCTAATTCAATATATTAATACTATTTGGAAAGAAAACTTATAGGAAAGAATTTAATTAAATTAAGAAAAATATTGGTCAAATAATTTGTAGACATATCTCTTAAATTAATACATAATGGGAAAAAAATACAAACAGTACCCAACCTAAGGCCCACTCCGAATTTCTATACCCAAGGTTTCGAAACTATCACAATGGTACCCCAAATACCTTGCCCGACCCAATTTTAGTACCTAAAACACTGTTGGCCGTTACAGCGTTAGTCAACTGTCAAACTTTGAGGGGTATTCTCGTCCTTTCACTAGATTTCTTCTTCTTCCTCAAGCTCTTTTCGTTTTCTTCTTCCTCCCAACTCTCCCATCATCTTCTCCAGACCATTGCCAAAAGAATGAAACCCAGAATTGGGGCAAATTAATTTCATTTCTTGGATGCGGCCTTGTTGCATCACCCATGTACGTGATCGAGGGTGGGCGCGTGTGGGAAGGTTGCAGGCTTGCTGCGCTGGGTGGGCTACGCAGGCTAGGGACGGGGGGGCTGCTGATGCGGGGGCAGCAACGCGGAGGGGTATGTGCGCGCAGAGGGGGGGGGGGGGCTTCGAATTGTTCAGGTTTAGGGTGGGGCTTCAAATTGTTCAGGTTTAAGCTTTCTTTGACCTTTGATTCAAAAACCCCATTTTTGAGGTGGGTGAAGCTTCATGGGGTCGAACCCATCTCAGTCTCTTTCTTCATCAATCCAATGGTCCATTTCGCTCACTTCGTTCCACGTCACCACTGGTTCGATCAATGGATCATCATCATCACTGTCTATAATGCAATAGAGAAAGCTCGCAGCTCTGTGAAGAAGAGAAGAGAAGGGACTCAATTGAGATTTGAGGATGGCTTCGTTCATCGAAGCCTCGTCGACGTCGTAGAGTTCAAGTCCTTGAACAATTCGAATAGAGGAGGAGGCCGGCTGTGGGGCTTCAAGGCAGGGGCTGCTGCAAGGTCGTTGATAATGGTTAAGGGAAGAGAGAGAGAGAGAGAGAGAGAGAGAGAGAGAGAGAGAGAACAGAGGTAATATATATATATATATATATATATATATATATATATATATATATATATATATATATATATATAAAATAATGAATTAAATATGAAAGGACGAAATTGTCATTCAATATATGTCACCTGTCAAACACCGTTACTGAGATAACGGCTCCAGGTACTAAAGTTGGGTCGGGGTCCGAACTTCAGGTACCAAAGTGATAGTTTCGAAACCTTGGGTATAGAAATTCGGAGTGGGCCTTAGGTTGGGTACTGTTTGTATTTTTTTCCCATACATAATTAATAGCTTATCTTTTTTTTTCGTCACCTAATTAAATTTATTATTGTAATTAATTCACCCCCTAACATCTAAAATGAAGTATAAAAGGGTAGAGTTGGTGTTGCAATAGTATGATGTGGCAAGATAGATTATGTGGAATTAAAAATAAAATTTATATTTGCTTACATGACATGACACCTAGGATTTGAGGCCACAAATCTTAGGCCTTATTGAGGCCCTATATCATTGCCCGTATATTAATCTGCACTTGTTTTGCATGCATATAGGTGCGATGATGGCTGATTTAGAGAAGGGCGTTGAAAGGCTATCGCGGGATCTTGTTGCACCATCAATAACTTACCTCTCTGTAAGACACAGCTTCGAAACATTACTCTCACCCATAAGACCACTTTATATATACTAGCCTTCTTGCACGCGCATACGCGCGTGCAGAAGGGCCGCGCTCACGCGTGCGAATTATGTTTTTAACCGTGGTATGGTTCGCATGTGCATCACATCATTCATTTCTAATAAAAGCCAAGTGCCTAGAATTGACAAAATATTCTAGCAACCTTACAATTAATCAAGATTTGATAACTTGGCCTCTTTACATTCTCTTTGGTTTTTTTCCTTCCTTTTCATGCTTCTTCAACCGTTTCTTCTCGGCTTCATTTGTTTTCTCTTCTCATCTCTTTGGTTTTCTCCTCCCCCTCTTCTTTTGTTTTTTGTTTTTTTTTTTTTTCTCTCTATTTTCTGCAATGACCCAAATGATCTCACTATGAGAGGGATTTTTTCTAAAGGAGGATCAGAACAAATGTGTGTTCAAATCAGCATTAGTTACTTAGGTAGTGTATAATCATATTAAAACAAAAGTGAAAAGACATTACAGACCTGGTTAAGTCGAAAGATTATTTGTCCAAAGAAAAAAAGTCCAGGCAGGCCATGATTATTATATATGCAGTTCATCATTATACCAATGAAGGGGCTACCAAGGCAGCAACTCCAAACCTCATAAGGCAATAACATAATTAAGGCAGAAACATAATACCTCTAACCCCTTCCCACTACATTTAATTAAGGCTTATGAACTGAAATTTCGCCATGATCTGAAAGCAGGGACACATCGCCTGGCAATCAACTTTTTTCACTTGTGGATTGCCTAGAACTATTCTGGAAATAATAAGAAGCATAATTAGGCCAAACAACATATATAAGATAAAAGAACGGAAAAAGATATGCCAAGAAGTACCTATAGGCTAACAAAGAAGAACCCATACCCTAAAATATACAGAAATACATACAAAGAAGAACCCATCAACCAATATATACACCATCTACCATTCACAGAATCAAAATCATTCAAAAACACAAAAAAAAAACCATTCATAATATCATCGGTACTTCTGAGCAAAGTAATTGCCCTCCCCTCTTGATCAAAGTATACTACCAGTCCACTCTAATTTCTCCAAAATCACAGGCTTTTGTTTATCCACATAGCATCCTTGATCCTCTTCCTAGTGGATCATTCTTGTGGACATAGCCTCCTTTATCCACGATAGCCTCCTAATTGATCCTCTCTTGCAATACAAAATTGGTTGGCAAAGATTGACGCACCTAGAGGCTAATTGCCAACCCTTTCGATACATAAAGCAAAGGCATACCTTATTGGTTGAAGTAAGGACTTCATGTGGATTGAATCGTAGAGTAACAATTATCAAACTGTCAGCCAATTTGATAATAATTTTCTCCTTTTTTTTGGGTTTGATTATGCTTTGCTCTCCTTTCTGTGTTTGTTTTTTACTTTTGCAAGAACTGTAAATTGGGAGATGGGTGAGAACTGATGTAGCCATATGTACTCCGATAAACTCCCACGTCATTTTGAGTCTTCGCCTGCGTTGAGATCGTGCCCTGGCAGTTCCCCTGAAGTCTGGAGATCGTGTGAGATTGCGGCATTTTTTATTATTTTTTTCTCTTCTCTGCCGCAGCATTCTCTTCCCGTGGTTTTTGTTTTGCCTTTGATTTTCAAAATTACCATCATATCCTTCATACAATATTTACATGTATGTGGAGTTTTAATAAACTGTGGACATTATAGGTACTTCAAAAATTTAACCATTCTGTCAGGAATTGGCTTAATTAATAAATATATATATATATATATATATATATATATATATATATATATATATATATTATGTGATTTTATTTTTCAAAAACCGAGGTAAATCTTGTGAAATAGAATTAATGGTTATTTCCAGGTTGTTGCTGATATCTTACCCATAGAAACACTTCTGTGGAAGCTACAAATAATTAATTCAGCTTCTTCGTATGCCAATTCACGCCTCCATGCTGTAAAAGCTCAAACCCTGATACTTGCCAGGTTTTCCTTAAACTTCCGTAACCACTTCTGGCAATATTTTCATGTGAGATACTGGATAATCATGCATCATTCCATTTTTATTACATGTGACAACTAACAAGAAAAATTTGCTGCATTACCCTATCATCTTTTTAGAATGATAGTGCTGATTTCACTTTTTTATCTGTTTATTAGTGGAAGAGATCCATTGCTACCTAATCAAGAAGAAGGTCTGAGACTCCAACGGCTGCTTGCAAATTGTGAGATCCGTACATTTGAAGACTCTGGCCATTTCCTCTTCTTGGTAGGATAATCTAATCATGTGCTAGTAGAAATCTGATCCTGTTCTCGAATGTGCATTAGTTTCTCCTCTACTATTAAGTTGTGACGTTTTATACAACCAGATGTTTCTGAGCATAAATTACATGTACTCACACTTGAATATTTTGTAAGTTTCACATCTATACATATATTTTTCATTGAATTTTTTGCAGGAAGATGCTTTTGATTTGGTAACTGTCATCAAGCAGGTTGGTGTCTATCGTCGTTTAAAAGAACGAGATTTTGTTCTAGATTACATACCACCATCACCTTCTGAATTAAAAGATGTACTGGACAGATACAAGTGGGTGATACTTTCCTGGCCTATATGGTATTTATGCATCCTAGCTAGGCTTTATTTTTGTTTTTCTTTTCCAATATTGATATTTAATGAATGTGTAGATGGATTAGCATAATTATGAGCCCAGTGATGCTCTCAACTTTAGCAGATGGGAAGATAGTGAGGGGCTTTGCTGGGATTCCTTCAGAGGGTCCTGTAGTGTATGTCGGTTATCACATGTTACTGGGATTTGATACCTTTCCACTGGTAAAAGGGTTGTTGGAACTAAAAGACATCCATCTGCGAGGGATAGCACATCCAATGATGTTTATGAAATTGAAACAAGAAAATTTAATTGAGTTGCCATTTTCCGATGATTTCAGACTTATGGGTGCTGTTCCTGTCTCGGGAAAATGCTTTTTCAAGCTACTCTCTGCAAAGTCTCATATCCTACTCTATCCTGGTGGAGTGCGTGTGGCTCTTCACAGGAAGGTACTGAATTCACTCTCCCTTATTGTTTCTTTAATTTGTTTTTTAACAATGCCAAGGACATAACTGGATTAAATTTCCGTGCACTTGAAAATTTAAGTCACTAATCAGTATTGTAACTTGCACTTTTCAGGGGGAAGCATATAAGCTATTTTGGCCTGAACAGTCAGAGTTTGTGAGGATGGCAGCTAGATTTGGAGCCAAAATCATACCCTTTGGTGCTGTTGGAGAAGATGACTGTGGTGACGTAAGGACACAAACCTTATTTTATCTTTTCTTTAATCTTGGGGGTTACTGTTTTATCAAAACTACACTTACTGAATTGGAGTTGTCTAAGTCTACTCTTAAATACATGTGAACTCTGCATGCCCTGCTTATGTTTCACTTACCAGTTCAAAGTTATATCTATTCTCGATTGCTTGTTAGTTGTTACCCATTATGGTCAGATAACAGTTGTGTTTGGTTTCTTCTCGTAAGGTATTATTTGATTATGAAGATCAGATGAAAGTTCCTTTCCTCAGGAAATATATAGAAGAAATATCGGATGAAGATGGAAAACTGAGGTACTAGATCTGTCAAGATATCGTTCCATTATTGATTTCCTTAGACCTTCCATAGGCATGCATTTTCTTAGAATGTATTCTCCTTGGATGTTGATGTGATATTGTGACCATAGGGCTACCATTGATGGGGAAGTAGGAAACCAAGCTGTACACTACCCAGGAATTCTACCGAAATTTCCTGGCCGGTTTTATTATTGTTTTGGGAAACCAATTGAAACAGAAGGTAAGCGTTTCAAACTATAATCAACGACGGACTTTTGGGAGAGGACTTGTTTGACACATTAATTGTATTGATACTCTAGGGTGATTATGTACATTGTCATGTCACTCATGTGAATACATGCAGGGAGGAACCAGGAATTACGAGACAGGGAGAAGGCTCAGGAATTGTCACGCCCCGAATTTTAAATACAATTAAAATCCGAAACATGAATTATACAACTTAATAGAATAAACGTCCTGAATTTTTTTCTCACAAACAACCACACTTCACACCTCTCAATATTACAATAAATCAAATCCTCAAGTTAATTATTACAACACACTCTCACCAAATCAAATTGTAAGGCTCAATGAGCTTAACTCACCTCACTATTACAAATGCTGTAAAACTATAACAAATACTCTAACCCGCTCGATCACCGCCCTGATTCTCCTGACCTGCAGGATTACCCGCTACACCGTTTGAATAGTGTACCGGGATTGCAACAATACAAACCCGGTAAGCTTTTTGCAAAGCTCGTATGAGTAAATGAAAGGATTGCACGATTTAAAGTAACCAAATCAACTCATGCATAAATTTAACTCAAGTATTTTCTTTGCATAATAATTGAAGTGTACAATGTCACTTCAAGCATCAATCAACTCACATCTCAACATGACTACTCAAAAACAAACAACTGTTTACTCAATATATACTCACAGGCTTATGATTTATTTATATAAATCATCCCATGCAGTATATTATACTTACAGGCTTATGATTAATTAGATTAATCACCCCATTCAGTATATCATACTTACAGGCTTATGATTAATTATATTAATCACCCCATTCAGTATGTCATGTCATACCCAAGGGCATATGATAACTCGTTTATCCCCCAAGCAGTATGATGGCAGACAGACTAGAGCTCTAACTGTATCGTAAAGTGTCACCTGGGCCAAGGTTCACCTTACGAATGACTGCTTTTCTCAATTCACTCGACTCCTCATTTAATTCATCTCAACGACTCAACTATCGCACTTTACTCAATTACCCATTATCATAGACAACACAACATCTAAGATAAATCACATATTCCAAAGGGTAATGCTCAAAATATAACTCAGTAAATTACACCATCCAATATATATTCCACGTAAATATATATATACGTAGTCACCCACACAAGAGTGACCACTAATACCAACTATAGTTTACATGCAATAAAATCTAGAAATTCATTTTTATAGTTTAAATACATTTTACTTACCTATGGACCGTAGTCGATCAAGTCCATATAATTTAAAACAAATATTTATTTTCATAAAACAATTTCCACAATTTCTCAATTAAATAAAATCACCGAGTTTCGGTTCGTGAATGAACCATGTGCGATTTACTCACCTCGATATTCCCGCTGCGTCTTCAATTCAACACAATACACACCGAAATCGTTCACCCAAGGGAGACCGTCAATCACCTAATCACACATGACCTTAACTTAGCCAATAGCTCAAAAACATACTCAAACGACAATCCAACGGTCGGATCGAAATTAAATGATGATCCAACGGTCGGATCCTCACGGATCGCCTTTAGGATCACCCCCCAAAAATCATCACGAAGATCCAACGGTCAGATCTTCCTGAATCGTCCTTACTAACATCTTCACAAATTTATACAAAAATCCGACGGACGGATTCTCACGAATCGCCTCCCTAATCACCGTTTTGCATTTATACGAAGATCCAACGGTCGGATCTTCGCCCATGACCACACAAAGCCACTGGGACAGTCATAAGATCATCGTATCAAAACTACAAGTCCATCTGACGGTCCTAACTTCACATATCACAAATCTAACGATCGAAATCGATCGAAACTTAAAAATTCATAACTTCATCATACGATATCCAAAAATTATGAATTATATATGCAAACGATCGTATCGACACGTAGAACACAAAAATGGACAGAAACTGTCCTTGGGGTGTCCGGAGGTCGCCGGAAACCACCATCACAGTGGCGGCACAGCCACCCATCCGAAGTCAAAATTAGACAAAACTCCCAACATCAAAGTCCTTCAACTCAACTCCAATTTCACTTTTCATAACTACACCAAAGTCAGATTATAAGCCAAAAAGTAGAATTTTACCTCGCAAGTTTTGAAACCCGAAGAACCCTAGTTTCCCAATCTTCAAAATTCGATCACCCCGGATCAAATCGCTGCAAGCCTTCTTGGGGATAGCTTCTACTTCCTCTGGGCTAGAAAAGCCCTCAAAGAACTCGAGCTATAGTGGCCGGAGCTGGGAGAACCAAGGTGGCGAAGGAAGACGATTTCCAGCTCGGCTGTGCGGCTTCTCGGTCTTCTAGCGGCCACCACGATGGTTATCTCAAGTCGATGTCTTCTGGAAAGTTGTAGAAAACTTCACGGTGAGAAAAATTGCTTTTGGAATCAGGTCGATCGGAGGCCTGTAGAGGAAGATATGGCCAGACAAAGTAGAGCCCAGAAAAAGTGGGGAAGAGCGATTTCGTCTCCGACGAGGCTCTCTTCTCGACCTTGTAGAGCCTCAAACAGCTCGTATTTCACTTCGATTTCTTCTACAAACTCGTAAAGGGGGTCGAGACCAGAAAAACCCACTTTGTTTCACATCAATCGGTGGCCGGATGAGGAAGAACGAAGGTGACGAAGGGAGGGGGTCGCGGCTGGGCTCGGGAGAGAAATGGGGAGAAATTTCTGGAGTTCCAGAAATTCTGTCCTCATTTGCAATATTCGGATTTTTTTTCATATTTATAGAAAATCCCAAATTTCAAATATTTGTAACTTATTCATACGAACTCCGAATATTACGTTCCATATGTCCACGAACTCGTATCGACGCGCTCTACAACTTTCATGAAGGAAGTTTTCCCAATTTCCCAATGTATAAAAAGTCAACTCCTTTGACCCCCCTAAAACGTTCAGTTTTCAAAATAAAATCGCTCGAACTAATTCCACACTCCTCTAAGCTTCGTACTCGTGTCCACGACCACGAAATCATTTCCAAAACGTCATCGGAAATTAACTTGAATTTTTCGGGTATTACAATCCACCCTCCTTAAAGAAATTTCGTCCCGAAATTTAAGCGCAAGTTAATTGCTCTCGATTACGGTTAACCTAACCATCGAATCTCCATCCTTTCCAAAGCTGTAGTAATCTACAAAGCCACAGCCCTTTGTATAAAAATACATTCCTAAGGCCACAAATTCTTTCATCACAAAAGTAAACTCACACAAAATCACCACATGGATCCTCACATAGATCTTCACATAGATCATCTCATAGATCATCACATAGATCTTCACATAGATCATCATCCTGTACTGGCATACAAGCACAGTAAACATTCTCACAAAGCGTTTCGCTACTCAATTAGCATCACGGTAAATCTCTATAGTAAAACTTAAACATGCACTATTCTACACAACAATAGAGATGCATCACTCAAAACAAATCATCCCCAAAAGCATGCCAATAAAATCTGACACCCAGTGATGATGACTTGGGCTTGCTCAATCCTTGGGCTAAGCATTAGGGCTGGCCAATTGGGCCGAAGAAACCGAACCATCCACATTTCGAACCGGCCCGAACCAATTTGGGTTTAACATTTGGGCCTACCATTTGGGCCGAACAATTGGGCTTAACATTTGGGCCTACCATTCGGGCCGAACAATTGGGCTTACTATTTGTGCCTACCAATCGGCCGAACAATTGGGCTTACTATTTGGGCCTACAAATCGGCCGAACAATTGGGCTTACTATTTGGGCCTACCAATCGGCCGAACCAAACGCATTTTGAATAGGCCCAACCAAATTTGGGCTTACTATTCGGGCCTACTATTCGGCCCACAACTTTTTAGCTCGGCTACGGTATGAAATTGTACATACCGTATATACGTATACATACCGTACAGACCGTATATACGTATGCATACCATACAACTGTATATACTTATGCATACCGTACAGACCGTATATACGTATGTATACCGTACATACCGTATATACGTCCGTATATCAAGCATATACGAGATCCAAAAATATTTGTAAGAGGTAAGGTTCGAACTCCCGACCTCGAACACGAAGGTTTTGCTCCCAACCACTGAAGCAAGAGCTGCCTTCATTAATATATGCTCACGTGTTATATTTATTATGTCATAAGCGAACATAATAAAAATAAACGAGAGGCAAGGTTCGAACCTCTGACCTCTTGTACAAGAGCCTTGCTCTTCAACCACTAGAGCACCAGCTGCTCTCGTTACTATCCATGCAACTTCTTTCATTTATTCTATCATAAGCGATAGAATAACAACAAACTGTCGGTACACTCCACGTGCCACGACACGTCTCTTCCGTGATTTACGGAAAGCAAATCACTTTCTGCTAAAGCTGTCTGCCACAGCGTCTCGAGGTTCGGCCTGTCCCCTTACACGCTCAACACGCGCCAACAGCTTTTCCGGGTTTCGGGGCGACTTTAATCCAACGCGTGGATTCAAATTCTGAGATCGTTCATCCAACGGTGGAGATCTGCTCACCTTGTTCTATAAATAGGTGCATTCTGGAGACGCGACTGTTCACTCCAAAGGAAAAGAAATTTTCTTCCGAGCTCAAGCCTTTCTCTCTCAACTCTTCAGCCTTTCTCTTCTCAAATCCCCAGTTTTTCACTCTCAGATCTTCAATCACCAGTTCAACAACTCCAATCCTTCTAGCAAAATCTCCCTCAAACACTAAACCATGTATTCCTCGATTTTCACATCCTCTCACTCCATGACCCAAGAGCCACGAACTCTGCAACTAATGGAGCTCCAAACCCCGCAACAAATGGAACCACAACAACAGCAACCAACAGAGGAGGGAGGAAACACCCAAGCAGCTGGAAGTAGTGCCAACATGGATTTCTGGCGAAGCCGTACCAGGTGGATTCCTACTCCAGAACAAATAAGAATCCTCAAGGATCTTTACTACGTCAAGGGATTTAAGTGCCCAACTTCAGAGCACATTCACGAGATCTGCCTCCAGCTGAACCAGTATGGACATGTTGAGGGTAAGAACATTTACTTTTGGTTCCAGAACGTCAGGGCTCGAGAGAAGCAGATGAATAGGTGTAATCAGGCTGCTCCAGTGCCCATGGGAACTAGTTCTCTTGGTACTGGTAGATCCATTGATCTCAATTTTGGGTCCACTGGTGCTGGTGGATCCATCGACATCAATTTTGGGCCAGCTGGTGGATCCATTGACATCAATTTTGGGTCCACTAGTTCTACTGATGATGGTAGATCCATTGATCTCAACTTTGGTTCCACCTATTCTACTGGTAATGAAGGATTTCTTGATTTAAATTTTGTTTCATATTCTTCCTCACACTTCAACACTAATACCAGTACAACTCTTTTGGCACAACAGGAGGACAAACATCCCTGCAACAACGAGGAGGAGATCACCAGGAGGTTCAAACTCTTCCTCTGTTCCCCGTGCACGGCGAGGACGTCTTTGGTAACCTGAAGGCTACTTCCGAGGAAGGTAGCGCTTTTGGTTACTATTCTGGTGGCTCAGGCGGTTACCACAGTGGCTCAAACGTTTCTCTTGAGCTCAGCCTCAACCCATCCGGAGCTGCTGACTAGGCTTAGTATAGCATAGTCCTCGTTTCCCTTTTTGTAATATAAAATCAATAAGATTGTGTGCATGTTTTCTTTTTCTTTTTGTTTAACCACAACAACACCAAGGATCGAACCTTGGTCACTTAATACTCTTTTCAAAACCATCGAGACTCTGCTGCACACATCTTTCAAAATGATTTATCACAAACAATCAATTAAGTTGCACAGAGGTCTAGCTAGCATCCTCTGAGTCAAACCAAACACAAACAATTTCGTCGCTAGAATTCAGGGATTAATAAAGCTAAACACTTCCCATTCAGAAACACCTATAGAGCACCAAACTTAACACCTCTTACGCTCGTGATCTTTAGAACTAGAACACTAACATATCCTTCACTGGGCAGGAAAGTACATGTCTCAAAAGAATGCTACAAATTCGCTCCAAGTCATTATCGATAATTCATATCCTTAGTACCAAATCTAATCATGGTCATGTTTCACCTTAAAGAAGGAACATAGCCACATTCTTCTTCTTTCTCAATACAGTACCCTCATGGAAAAATACTAGCTCTAATGAATCTCTACTCAAGTAAACTCTCACCTTGAACTTTCAACTCCTTAAGTTCAGTTTCATCCAATAAGGCGACATTAATATAGGTATCTAACCTGGTATCACCTCGATAACAAACTCCACCACCCTCCTTATAGATAACCTAAGTATCTCCAAATTACCTCACTACACTCAAAAATTTATATCAATCTCTTCCCAAACCACAGAGTCAAGAATCCTGTTCAATGGCTAACACCTTAACCAAGGTGAGTTCTATCAAATGGTTACATCACACAACTACCACTAAAGCACTACAAGCACTGCCATAAAAACTGTTATAAAATAAACACTACTGGCACCACCACAAGGCTGCCATATGCACAAGTCTGCTATAGACATCAGGGAAAAAACCCATACTTTTACTCATAACTTTTCCTTCTAAAAGTTCATCACGTAGTGTATATAAAATCACCACACAACCTTCTCAGTCTACACTAAGAATTCAATCTCACACAAGGTCAGCATAATTGCCTCAGAGTCACTTTAATCACGTATCACATGTCAATTACCAAAACTCCACTAAGACGTCTCTTTATAAAACAAGATATCTAATCCTTGATACGTACACCTCATCTAAACATCTGTACGTCCAACTTAAGAAGACAAAATTTATAACAATTCATACTCGTATCCACACTAGGTACGTGCATAGGTCCACACCATGTCCTCAACCAAACACTTCAACAATCAAAAGAACCTCATTTCCATAAAACAATCCTCGTTGACTTAACAGAGTTGAATCAAGAGGTTCCTATTCCTCAAGGATTGTAACTTGCGGCCACTGAACTTATTCCCATACGAACCTACAAGACAACTGTAAGGTTCTAAGTACAACCCCTTCGAATATCCATCACCTAAGGAGTATAGTATGCTTGGCTAATACTTGTATGACACTTAAAACACAGTATAAGTCAAATACAAATTCATATTAACCAAGTCAATACTATAGGGAAGGTATTCACGTTCCTAAAACGACCTAGCGGCCTAAACAACTCCCAACACTCACGCATACCCAATGACTTAGCCAATACCGAAGAGCACACGATGGGGATCCGCTGCAGCCGGGCCATCACTCGGAAGGTATTGACACATCACCAAATATGCACCTTACGCTCTGATACCAAACTGTCACGCCCCGAATTTTAAATACAATTAAAATCCGAAACATGAATTATACAACTTAATAGAATAAACGTCCTGAATTTTTTTCTCACAAACAACCACACTTCACACCTCTCAATATTACAATAAATCAAATCCTCAAGTTAATTATTACAACACACTCTCACCAAATCAAATTGTAAGGCTCAATGAGCTTAACTCACCTCACTATTACAAATGCTGTAAAACTATAACAAATACTCTAACCCGCTCGATCACCGCCCTGATTCTCCTGACCTGCAGGATTACCCGCTACACCGTTTGAATAGTGTACCGGGATTGCAACAATACAAACCCGGTAAGCTTTTTGCAAAGCTCGTATGAGTAAATGAAAGGATTGCACGATTTAAAGTAACCAAATCAACTCATGCATAAATTTAACTCAAGTATTTTCTTTGCATAATAATTGAAGTGTACAATGTCACTTCAAGCATCAATCAACTCACATCTCAACATGACTACTCAAAAACAAACAACTGTTTACTCAATATATACTCACAGGCTTATGATTTATTTATATAAATCATCCCATGCAGTATATTATACTTACAGGCTTATGATTAATTAGATTAATCACCCCATTCAGTATATCATACTTACAGGCTTATGATTAATTATATTAATCACCCCATTCAGTATGTCATGTCATACCCAAGGGCATATGATAACTCGTTTATCCCCCAAGCAGTATGATGGCAGACAGACTAGAGCTCTAACTGTATCGTAAAGTGTCACCTGGGCCAAGGTTCACCTTACGAATGACTGCTTTTCTCAATTCACTCGACTCCTCATTTAATTCATCTCAACGACTCAACTATCGCACTTTACTCAATTACCCATTATCATAGACAACACAACATCTAAGATAAATCACATATTCCAAAGGGTAATGCTCAAAATATAACTCAGTAAATTACACCATCCAATATATATTCCACGTAAATATATATATACGTAGTCACCCACACAAGAGTGACCACTAATACCAACTATAGTTTACATGCAATAAAATCTAGAAATTCATTTTTATAGTTTAAATACATTTTACTTACCTATGGACCGTAGTCGATCAAGTCCATATAATTTAAAACAAATATTTATTTTCATAAAACAATTTCCACAATTTCTCAATTAAATAAAATCACCGAGTTTCGGTTCGTGAATGAACCATGTGCGATTTACTCACCTCGATATTCCCGCTGCGTCTTCAATTCAACACAATACACACCGAAATCGTTCACCCAAGGGAGACCGTCAATCACCTAATCACACATGACCTTAACTTAGCCAATAGCTCAAAAACATACTCAAACGACAATCCAACGGTCGGATCGAAATTAAATGATGATCCAACGGTCGGATCCTCACGGATCGCCTTTAGGATCACCCCCCAAAAATCATCACGAAGATCCAACGGTCAGATCTTCCTGAATCGTCCTTACTAACATCTTCACAAATTTATACAAAAATCCGACGGACGGATTCTCACGAATCGCCTCCCTAATCACCGTTTTGCATTTATACGAAGATCCAACGGTCGGATCTTCGCCCATGACCACACAAAGCCACTGGGACAGTCATAAGATCATCGTATCAAAACTACAAGTCCATCTGACGGTCCTAACTTCACATATCACAAATCTAACGATCGAAATCGATCGAAACTTAAAAATTCATAACTTCATCATACGATATCCAAAAATTATGAATTATATATGCAAACGATCGTATCGACACGTAGAACACAAAAATGGACAGAAACTGTCCTTGGGGTGTCCGGAGGTCGCCGGAAACCACCATCACAGTGGCGGCACAGCCACCCATCCGAAGTCAAAATTAGACAAAACTCCCAACATCAAAGTCCTTCAACTCAACTCCAATTTCACTTTTCATAACTACACCAAAGTCAGATTATAAGCCAAAAAGTAGAATTTTACCTCGCAAGTTTTGAAACCCGAAGAACCCTAGTTTCCCAATCTTCAAAATTCGATCACCCCGGATCAAATCGCTGCAAGCCTTCTTGGGGATAGCTTCTACTTCCTCTGGGCTAGAAAAGCCCTCAAAGAACTCGAGCTATAGTGGCCGGAGCTGGGAGAACCAAGGTGGCGAAGGAAGACGATTTCCAGCTCGGCTGTGCGGCTTCTCGGTCTTCTAGCGGCCACCACGATGGTTATCTCAAGTCGATGTCTTCTGGAAAGTTGTAGAAAACTTCACGGTGAGAAAAATTGCTTTTGGAATCAGGTCGATCGGAGGCCTGTAGAGGAAGATATGGCCAGACAAAGTAGAGCCCAGAAAAAGTGGGGAAGAGCGATTTCGTCTCCGACGAGGCTCTCTTCTCGACCTTGTAGAGCCTCAAACAGCTCGTATTTCACTTCGATTTCTTCTACAAACTCGTAAAGGGGGTCGAGACCAGAAAAACCCACTTTGTTTCACATCAATCGGTGGCCGGATGAGGAAGAACGAAGGTGACGAAGGGAGGGGGTCGCGGCTGGGCTCGGGAGAGAAATGGGGAGAAATTTCTGGAGTTCCAGAAATTCTGTCCTCATTTGCAATATTCGGATTTTTTTTCATATTTATAGAAAATCCCAAATTTCAAATATTCGTAACTTATTCATACGAACTCCGAATATTACGTTCCATATGTCCACGAACTCGTATCGACGCGCTCTACAACTTTCATGAAGGAAGTTTTCCCAATTTCCCAATGTATAAAAAGTCAACTCCTTTGACCCCCCTAAAACGTTCAGTTTTCAAAATAAAATCGCTCGAACTAATTCCACACTCCTCTAAGCTTCGTACTCGTGTCCACGACCACGAAATCATTTCCAAAACGTCATCGGAAATTAACTTGAATTTTTCGGGTATTACAGGAATTGTATTCACAAGTGAAATCAGAGGTTGAGAACTGCATTGCTTATTTGCAGAAAAAAAGAGAGAGTGATCCTTACAGAAGCCTTGCATCTCGGCTACTCTTCCAGGCAAGACATGGCTTTACAGCTCAAGTTCCTGCATTTGACATCGATTAATGCTGTGCTCAGATACAAGGATCATGAACAAAATTGGTTTAATTTCCTTAGACATTTAAAACATGTAATACCTGCAACAAGTTAACAACTATATATACCATTTTATTTCACCAGCAAATATAATTGTTGAATGTCGGTGGACACCTAACCAACCTACCAGTAATCTGAAGGTCCACAGCCATCATCAGAGGTAAAGCTTGAGGCAATCCAAAACTACATCCTTAAAATAAAACCACCAAAACTCATTCATTCAAGCGAATCAAGCGTCAAACTGCTTGAACCTCCAAAAGCTTGAGAATGGTGGCTGCCATTAATGTATAGTGTGTGTGTGACCAGTGCAGAGACTACTTTCATTCTCTTAATCTCTCATATTCGCATTCTATGGCAGGTTAATGAGATTAGGGACCTCCGCCTATGTGCTCTGAACTCTGATGTGACCCTACACATTGTGGATTATAGTATATGACATTGCATTTATCCTTTTCTTCCCAAAGTAAAAACTTTAAGACATGAGTAAGTGATGCTGTTTCTTTCTCTCTTTAAAAGAGACTTAACAGGATACATTACTAGAAAATCCAACTTAACAACCTCAATCAGAAGAGAAAACACTAACTTAACAACCTCAAACAGAAAAGTGTAAGAAGCTCAAACGGTTATATGTGCCAATAGAAACTAGAAAGAGCTAGAGGAGATTTTATTCAACAAATTACACAGATTTTACTTATATATATGCATAATGAGGATTGAGGATTATTGTCATTGGACCTCTTTATTCAATTTCTTTTCAGAATACCTGTTTATGCAGTCTGTGGAAGTAGAAGCTCTAAGGTAAATCGCCACTGAATTTTCCCTGCCTCGGGCAATTTCAATCATGTTCAACATAGCGAAACAACCCTTTCCAAAACCCATACTTCATCTGCTCTCCTATTCAGATATCATCATCTTCTGGGAAAAGGCAACAAAGCAATAAGCATGACCTGGTATCCTCCCCTTTCAGGAAAGCATAACTTAACTCTATGCAATTGAAATCATCTCCCTCGTCACCAAGGTTGGCAGTTTGAGACATCTCTAGTGATCGAGCTGCCTCTTTCCTTTTGTCAAAATCTTTATCTCCAAGGGTTAGTGCAACTGGTAGACCAGCACATTCTATCTAGCTTATCTGCCTTGCTGATTTCTTCACTGACTTGTCTTCTTGTAACTGTACTCCAAAATAAGCATCAAATGTACTCAATTTGTTGGTTACTTTGAGGCCACATCAGAAGTAGAGATGCCGAAGTAGGTATATTGTATCAGCAATTACTGTTGTTTACATTGAACTTTTTTTTTTTTTTTTTATCTATGGAAGTGATTCTGCATGTTACCCTTTTTTTCGGAGGAGGGTGGGGTTGGTTCAATTCAACATGTAAAGAATTTCACCCTCTGCCCAAACACCTACTACCAATATTTTTTTCCCCACTGCTTAATTCACAAGTAGTCACTAGTCTTATTATTCTGCCCACTTCTTGTTGCTCAATTTAACTTTTCTGAAAGCTAACTCTTCAAGATGCCCACAAAGATCAAAATGATAAATTATGTGATGAACATCTCAAGAAAAAGATCACATGTATATAACACATACAAAAGCATCCTAACACCATGACTTAGAGCAACTTCAATAACTTCCACATAGTTGAAAGTACCACACTTAATAGCCAATTGAGGTATCTTCTTCCGGGCCATAGAAACTCTCTTTCTGTTTCTTATAAGCACATCAGTTGTCATAAAGTAGCCTCATGCATGCCTTCCCACCATGTAACACATTATCAATTTGAAGAAAACAAGTCAACAATTTAATTAGTTTCTCAGCAATGTTGACATTACCACACTCATTGATATAATTGGAAAAATTCAGCTAGCATGCAGCAGAATTGAAAAGCAGAAGCTAAACTGCAATGTGAGATCAGAGTAATAAATCATCAAGATAACATGAAAATGATCAAATAAATGATGAGTAAAGGACCCTGTTTTCAAATTCTCTTTCAAATTTACATTTTTTTTTTAGCAAATTATATATGTTATGTGCCTACTAGCACAGTAATGAACAAAAAAATCATCATGGACATTAAGGGGGGTGTATTGTATTTGGATTTATGTGGACTTTTTTTAAATGATAAATTTTTTCAAAAGTCCATGGACTCTATAAAAAGTTCATAGACTTCTATTGATTTCTTAAAACCATTGACTTTTTAGCATAGACTTTTTACTGATTTATAAAAATCTACAGACTTTATATGAATGACTTCTATAGACTTCACAATATTTACAAAAAAAAAAAAAAAAAAAGCTAGTTTATGAGTACTCAGAGAATAGAATACAATGCAGTAGCTATGTTAACTAATGTCCATTAGCGTAGAAATCAGAGAAACTCAAATAATGTTATGAAACAAATGTATAAGAAAATAAAGGAAAAACCTCCAAATGTAATCAACCAAAAGGTACCAAAAATAAGAGACGGGGGAAAAAAAAAAGTTTCATGCTAAAGAAGCAGACGTCTCTGAAACAATGATATGATTTATCCTTCTCCTTCATTTTCACTTTCTTCATTGTTATTGTTTTCATTGTTGGCATTTGGTTGGCCATCTGTCCACATATGAGTAGCAATACTCATTCTCCATTCATTAGCATTTTCTCTCTGCTGATCTTGGGTTTGAAAATCATCCCATTCAAAATTATCTTCGTGATTGTCTATCGGATCTTCTTCTGGTTAGGGAGGAAATTCATCTGAACGGCATTCCTGTCGAAGAAAATTGTGCAGTCCTGCACAAGCCAAAACTAGCTCTGCTTGTGTCTTATATGAAATGGTGGTGCTGATTTGAAGATTGTGAAACGCGACTTAAATATTCCAAATATTCTCTCAATTACATTCCTCAAGGAAGCATGACGAAGATTGAATAACTCAATTGCATTGACAGGATGGTTTCCTTCACCACCAAAATCTTTGAGATGATATCGAGTACCTCGAAATGGAGCTAAAAACCAGCGTCGATTTTGATGCAGAACAGATGGCAGCCCATTTTGAAGAACAATTGGATCGTGCTAAATGAGGAAAACGAAAAGTGACTAGTAGACGCGAAACAGCTCCTCGGAGTCCGTTTGGGACGCACCTTACCTTTCCGGAAAGGGAATCGCGCTAGAAATCAAACTCGTCGCCATGCCACGACCTGTGGCATTTTTCGGGCTTTCGGGGTCGTTTAGGGCCTCAAAACTACATTTTTCTATTTTCCGGTGTTTTGGTTTTCCTAGTTATTTTCGGGTTGTTTTTTTTTTTACCTATGGGCTTTAGGGTTTCATTGTTAGTCGCCCTAGGGTTTATTTTCTTATAAATAAGCCGCCTTAAGGCTGCAGAACGCATCTTTTATCTTATTATCAATAAAATTGAGATTATTCTCTTTTTATCTCTGGTGGACTCCAGAACCCTTTTGCTTAGGTTTATTGCTGGTAAACCTAGTTATCAATCCGTCTGCGTCAGGTGGTATCAGAGCAGGTCTTCCCTTTCTCTCCTATTTACCTTGGTAGCAATGGGTGAAGTTACAAAATCAGATATCGAAGCTCTCACAGCAGCGTTTACCGCTGCCATCAACACCATGAACAATCGGATGGACCAGCAGACCAATCGGATGGACCAGCAGATTGGAGAAATTCGTGGGTTGTTGGGAGAGAGAAACAACCACAACAACAACGGTCAGAATAGAGGCAAGGAAGGAGGCCAGCGAGTTAGGGCTCCACGTAGAGAGGTTGTTGTTCATACTTCAGAATCTGAGTCTGAAGAAGAGGTTGTGCAATATGAACCACAAGGACAAGCTGACCAAGATTACAAAGTCAAGGCCGAAATTCCTTTCTTTTCGGGCAACTTGGGTGTAGAAGATTATCTAGATTGGCAGCTTCAGGTGGACAGGTTCTTTGAGATTATGGAAGTTCCTGAACACAAGCAGGTTAAGCATGTTGCATGGAGATTGAAGAGTACTGCTGCAGTTTGGTGGGATAAATTGCAGAACACTCGAAAGAAGCAGAGGAAGCAGGGTGTTAAGACATGGCAAAGAATGAAGCAGCTGATGATGGAGAGGTTCTTGCCGGACGATTATGAGCAGATTCTGTACAGGTTGTATATTGAATGTGTCCAGGGAACTAGGACAGTGGCTGATTACACCGCTGAGTTCTTACGCTACTCAGAGCATAATGAACTAGGAGAAACTGAAGGCCAGAAGGTGGCTCACTATGTCAGTGGGCTGAAGCCTTCCATTCAGGACAAAATTGGGTTACAAACTGTTCATACTATGGCAGAAGCTTCAAACTTAGCATTGAAGGCAGAGTTGTTAGAGAAGCCTTCACGAGCTTCTTCTTTCCAGAGATATAACTACCAAAGGAGCACAGATTTAGCAAACGCCTCGACTGACAAGGGTAAAACCACACTGCAGAAAACATAAGGTGCTTTTAGGGCTTCCAATCCTCCTTTTAAAGGGGCTGGCAGTTCTAGTGGTGCTCAAAACAGGGCCCCGAACCAGAGGCTTAATAATCCTTATGCTAGGCCTACAACAGAAATTTGTTATCGATGCAACAAGCCTGGTCATAGATCTAATGTATGCCCTGAGAGGAGAACTGCCCTTATAGATGATTATGATGAGGATGAAGAAGAAGTCGGAAGAGATGGCGATTATGATGGGGCTGAGTTTGCGGAGGAGAAGTCCCCTGAAAAGGTTAATATTGTGTTGCAGCGGGTACTATTATGTCCTAAAGAGGAGGGGCATCGACGCAATATTTTCAGGTCCCTTTGTTCCATTAATAACAAAGTGTGCAATTTAATTGTGGATAATGGAAGCTGCGAAAATTTTGTAGCCAAGAAACTGGTGGAGTATTTGCAGTTACCTACGCAGCCTCATGATGCACCTTATTCCCTCGGGTGGGTCAAGAAAGGTCCACAAGTTCGAGTTGTTGAATCCTGCAAAGTACCGGTATCCATTGGTAAGCATTATAAAGATGAAGTTATGTGCGACATTATTGATATGGATGCTTGTCATATTTTGTTTGGACGACCTTGGCAATATGATGTGGATGTGACGTATAAAGGCAGGGATAATGTGATGTTGTTTATGTGGAAAAACCATAAAATTGCTATGGCTCCTGTGTGTCAATTTGAGAAATCTGGTGGAAAGAAAGGGGAGAGTTTTCTGACCTTGTCTAGCAGTGAATTTGAGATGGAGGAGGCCTTTAAAGAATCTGAGGTTTTCTGTCCAGTGGTGATTAAGGGGTTGTTGGCTGCAGAAAAGGAAAGGTGGTGATTCCTAAGGAAGTGCAGAATATGTTGGGAGAGTTTGAAGAGTTTATCTCGGATGAGTTGCCCAACGAGTTACCACCTATGAGAGACATTCAGCATCAGATTGATTTGGTGCCTGGAGCTAGCTTGCCCAATCTGCCACATTATCGAATGAGTCCCAAGGAGAATGAGATTCTGAGAGAACAGATTGAAGACTTGTTGAAGAAAGGGTTCATTCGAGAGAGTATGAGTCCTTGTGCAGTTCCAGTCCTCCTTGTTCCTAAGAAGGGCAATCAATGGCGGATGTGTGTTGATAGCAGGGTCATTAATAAGATAACTGTGAAGTACAGGTTTCCTATTCCTCGTTTGGAAGACATGCTTGATGAGCTAGAGGGTTCCAAAGTGTTTACCAAGATAGACCTTCATAGTGGATACCACCAGATTTGAATCAAGCCAGGAGATGAATGGAAGACAGCTTTTAAGAGCAAGGATGGCTTGTACGAGTGGATGGTTATGCCATTCGGGTTGTCTAATGCACCCAACACCTTTATGAGGCTTATGAACCAGGTTCTTCGTCCTTTTATTGGTTCCTTTGTAGTGGTGTATTTTGATGATATACTGATATATAGCAGGACCAAAGAAGAACATCTGGTACACTTGAAGCAGGTTTTGGGAGCTTTACAGGAGAATAAACTGTACATCAACCTGAAAAAGTGTACATTCTGCACCAGCAAGTTATTATTTCTGGGATTTGTGGTTGGAGAAGAAGGCATTCAGGTTGATGAAGAGAAGGTACGAGCTATAAGAGAATGGCCAGCTCCAAAAACAGCTTCTGAGGTGCGGAGCTTTCATGATTTAGCTACCTTCTACAGGAGGTTTGTGAAGAATTTCAGTACCATTACTGCCCCTATTACTGAATGTTTAAAGAAAGGCAAATTCCAGTGGGGAGAGGAACAAGAGAAGAGTTTTGCCTTGATCAAGGAGAAACTTTGTACTGCACCAGTTCTCGCTCTTCCTAATTTTGATAAGGTTTTTGAGGTTGAATGTGATGCTAGTGGCGTGGGAGTAGGTGCTGTATTGTCACAAGAGAAGAAACCAGTAGCATTCTTTAGTGAAAAGCTGAGTGAAGCTCGTCAGAAGTGGAGTACTTATGATCAAGAATTTTATGCAGTGTTCCGAGCATTGAGGCAATGGGAGCACTACCTGATTCAGAGAGAGTTTTTACTGTTCACGGATCATCAAGCCTTGAAGTACCTTAACAGTCAGAAAACTGTGAATAAGATGCATGCAAGGTGGGTGAGTTTTCTGCAGAAATTCCCTTTTGTGATTCAACATAAATCTGGTACTCTTAATAGGGTGGCAGATGCTTTGAGTAGGAGGGCTTCCTTGCTGGTCACTTTAGCCCAGGAGATTGTGGGGTTTGAGCTCTTGAAAGAGTTGTATGAGGAAGATACTGATTTTAAGGAGATCTGGACCAAGTGCAGTAGCAATAATGCAGTTGCAGATTTTTATGTGAATGAAGGATATTTATTCAAAGGCAATCGGCTATGTATCCCTAGTTCTTCGTTGAGAGAGAAACTTATTAGAGATCTGCATGGAGGGGGTTTGAGTGGACACTTAGGCCGAGACAAAACTATTGCTAGCCTTGAGGAGAGGTATTTCTGGCCATAGTTGAAAAAGGATGCAGGAACTATCGTGAGGAAGTGCTACACCTGCCAGGTTTCTAAGGGTCAGTCCCAAAACACAGGACTTTATCTTCCTTTACCTGTTCCTGATGATATTTGGCAGGATCTTGCTATGGATTTTGTGCTGGGATTACCCCGTACCCAAAGAGGTGTGGATTCTGTGTTTGTGGTAGTTGACAGGTTCTCTAAGATGGCGCACTTTATAGCTTGTAAGAAGACTGCTGATGCGTCCAATATAGCCAAACTGTTTTTCAGGGAGGTGGTTCGTTTGCATGGAGTGCCCAAGTCCATCACCTCTGATAGAGACACGAAATTCCTTAGTCACTTTTGGCTTACGTTGTGGAGAATGTTTGGAACAGCCTTGAACCGTAGCAGCACAGCTCATCCTCAAACGGATGGACAGACAGAGGTTACTAATCGAACTTTGGGTAACATGGTTCGGAGTGTTTGTGGAGATAGGCCCAAACAGTGGGATTATGCTTTGCCACAGGTGGAGTTTGCATATAACAGCATTGTACATAGTGCAACAGGGAAGTCCCCATTCTCATTAGTTTATACTGCTGTTCCTCGACATGTGGTGGATTTGGTAAAGCTTCCTAAAGTTCCTGGTGTTAGTGTTGCTGCTGAAAGTATGGCCAAGGATGTGCAGTTTGTTCGAGAATCAGTTAAGGCCAAGCTGGAACAAACTAATGCAAAGTATAAAGCTGCAGCTGACAAGCATCGGCGAGTTAAAGTGTTCCAGGAAGGTGATGACGTGATGGTGTTCCTGAGGAATGAGAGATTTCCTGTTGGTACCTATAACAAGCTGAAGCCCAGAAAATATGGTCCTTTTAAAGTGGTGAAGAAGATCAATGATAATGCTTATGTTGTTGCACTTCCAGATTCGATGGGCATTTCTAACACTTTCAATGTTGCTGATCTGCATGAGTTTCGTGAAGATGAGGCTCTTTATCCTGAAGAGAACTCGGGGTCGAGTTCTTCGGAGGTGGAAGAGACTGATGCAGAACAGATGGCAGCCCAATTTGAAGAACAGTTGGATCGTGCTAAAGGAGGAAAACGAAAAGTGATTAGTAGACGCGAAACAGCTCCTCGGAGTCCGTTTGGGACGCACCTTACCTTTTCGAAAGGGAATTGCGCCAGAAATCAAACTCGTCGCTATGCCATGACCTATGGCCTTTTTCGGGCTTTCGGGGTCGTTTAGGGCCTCAAAACTACATTTTTCTATTTTCCGGTGTTTTGGTTTTCCTAGTTATTTCGGGTTGTTTTTGTTTTTACCCATGGGCTTTAGGGTTTCATTGTTAGTCGCCCTAGGGTTTATTTTCTTATAAATAAACCGCCTTAAGGCTGCAGAACGCATCTTTTATCTTATTATCAATAAAATTTAGATTATTCTCTTTTTATCTCTGGTGGACTCCAGAACCCTTTTGCTTAGGTTTATTACTGGTAAACCTAGTTATCAATCCGTCTGCGTCAGATTTGGAAATCTGCAGTCCCCTAAGTAATATTTACCTAATGGTTGTAAAACAGAAAAGTTTTTGAGAGAGAGAGAGAGTTTGGACACAGAGAATAGAATGTGTGTCATATTCATCTCACCATGAGGAGCCTTATATAGGACTACATGGTGTACACAAAAGGGTAATGCTTAATTACAATCCAATCACTCCTACAATTACAACCTATCAATCACCAATCTATAGGGATAGGCACCTATTACTCAACATCTATTTACATGATTATCCACAAATATTTACAACACTCCCCCTTGGATATTCCATGTCAATAGTGTTGCATAGGCTGAGCGCTTCTACGTTGCCTCGTCAAAAACCTTGCCAAGTAATAAAAACCCTGTGGGAAAAAAACAACCTTGGTCGAAGGAGAAAAAGAGCACAACGCGCTTGAGTGTGGAGTAGCAGTATCACAGCTTTAGAGATAGGTGAAGTCTTCTTATCCGCACCATAAGTAGGTAGTATGTCTACGAGAGGGATGCATTAAAGTTGCTACACCAAAACCTTGCCCAGTAAACCCAGTGGGAGAAACCCGTGGTCGAAGGGAAAAGATGAGCAAATGCATGTATATGTCGAATCAAAGCATCTTCAGGATGTAGTATAAGTGGGGTGACCATGCTAAAGATGTGCCTCATTAAAACCTTGCCAGGTAACAAAACCCAGTAGGACAAAATAACCCTGGACGAAGGACAAAAAGAGTACACGATGGTCAAGTGGGTATGCTTCATGATACTCCCCCTGAAAATTACATTTCAGGTAATTCAGATAGTTTATGTAGACCAATACCTTGGACATGCTTCTAGAATGTAGACTTTGGTACTGACTTGGTGAAAAGGTCTGCACGATTGTCTTCAGATCAAATCTGCTTAACTTCAATCTTCTGATGCTCCTGTTGTTGCTAATTGAAGGAGAACTTCGGTACAATATGTTTGGTGTTGTCTCCTTTGATGAAACTCATATTTATCTGCTCTATGTAAGCAGCATTATCCTCGTAGATAATGGTTGGTTCATCAGTGGTGGAATGCAGTCCACATGTGCTTCGAACATGCTTTGTAACGGCTCTTAGCCATGTACATTCACATACTGCTTCTTGAAGAGCTAGTATCTCAGCATGATTCGAAGAGGTAGCAACAAGTGTCTGTTTCGTAGACCTCCAAGAAATTGCAGTATTCCCAATGGTAAAGACATAACCAGTTTGGGAACGTGCCTTGTGCGGGTCTGATAGATAGTCTATATCAGCATATCCAACAAGGCAAGCATCATTCTGAGGATCAAGGGGGTTTGATCCATTCCTTGATGCGTAGGGATAGAATAAGCCCATATCCGCCATATCTCTAAGGTAGCGAAAAATGTCTTTTATGCCATTCTAGTGGCGGCGTGTTGGCGCAGAGATATATCTAGCTAACAAGTTCACATCAAATGAGATGTCCTGTCTAGGGCATTAAGCCAAGTACAATAATGCGCCTATTGCACTTAGATATGGGACTTCTGGCACCAATATCTCTTCGTTATCATCTGCAGGACGATACGGTTCTTTCTAGACTTCGGACGACTATGGGTGTGCGCTTTTATCCTCATTAAAGCGTCTTAACATCTTCTAGATGTAATTTGGTTGATGGACTAAAACTTCATCTGCACTGTCCTCGGACTTCAGGTCGAGACAATAATTTGTTTCCCAAGGCCTTTCATCTCAAATTCCGACTTCAGGTGTTTTGCGGTTTCCTTGATTTCTTCAGGAGTATCAGTCAAATTTATGTCATTGACATAGACCATCATAATTGCAAACTCGGAACTTGTTTCCTTAATAAACACGCATGGGCATAGTTTATTATTCACATATCCCATCCCGATCAAATATTCACTTAGACGGTTATACCACCTCCGTCTAGATTGTTTCAATCCATAAAGTGAACGCCTCAAAACTAATGGAGAGCGTGTTTCGTGGTCTAGAACTATTTGCATCGGGTATATTAAGTCCTTCAGGAACTTTTATGTATATCTCTGTATCGTGATCTCCATAGAGATAAGCTGTGACCATATTCATAAGCTGCATATTCAGTTTTTCGGAAACTACCAAACTGATAAGGTAGCGGAACGTTAAGACGTCCATTACGGGAGAATACGCCTCCTCGAATCAATCACAGGGAGTTGAGAAAATTCTTGCGCCACTAGACGAGCCTTGTGTATCACAATCTCGTTTTTCTCATTACACTTCCTTACAAATACCCATTTAAATCCTACATGTTTAACATGGGGAGATGTGGGAACGACAGGCCTAAACACCTTTCTCTTTGTCAAGGAATCTAATTCGACCTGGATTGCTTCTTTCCATTTTGGCCAGTCGTCTCTACGTTGACATTCATCAACGGAGCGAGGTTCGATGTCATTGCTATTTATAATTTTGGTAGCTACTGCGAATACAAATATATCATCGATGATAATCTCATTCCGATTCCAAATCTCACTTAAGCATGCATAATTTACCTAGATTTCTCTATTCTCGGGAGTGGGTTCAGACGTTGGAGCGTCCCCCAACGTCGTCTCTTCTAGGACAGACCCATAATCCGGAATTGTCTCGTGTGATGGATCAGTTGAGATCGCGATGTTTAGTTGATTCGTTGGTGCCAGTTTTACCCTCTTCCGGGGATAAGAATCCTTCGAACCTAGTGGTCTACCTCGCTTCTGGGCAGGGACATGTGACTGGTTAGCCGCCATGGTCGTACCTCGTCCATCTGGGGCGACGCGTCCTACAGGGACATCTATCCTTGCAGGCACATTTGCAGCAGGTATATGTGATCTCGTCACTTTAGCTAGATCAGAGAAAGTGTCTCTATAGATCTAGAATTGTCCACACTTCAGTATTTTCAAGCAGTTTGGGGATCAAGATGATACATTGTGGGGACATTCCATGTTAATTCACGCCGTTCATCAGGAATGGTGACGTTCTTATCTCCCCCTAACGGCGGGAAGACTGTCTCATCAAAGTGACAATCCGCAAATCTAGCGGTAAAGAGATCGTCTGTCAAGGGCTCTAAACACTACTAGAATTATGTCATCAGACATCACCACTATTAAATCGGTCGGAATTGCACGCGATGTAAAAAATACATCCTAACATCGGTTTATGAAATATCGATTTCTATTGTGATTATAAACATCGGTCGTCAAATTAACCGATATGTAAAGTCTCGTTCAAAATTTTTTCAAAAATGCGGAGGGACTAAGTTAAAAATTTTAGAAACGCGGGAGGACTAAACTTTCATTCCCTCCAACACTTAACTTTTTTCGCTTTGTCTAAAACTTTCGAACCCTAATTACTATCTCTCACTTTGACTCCAGAGCGCGCCTCCTCCTTCGCGTCGACCTCATTGTCACTTCCACTTCAGCGCGCGCCTCCTTCTGCAGCAGCTCGTTGTCTGACCTGAGCTGGTTCTCCGACCTGAGCCGCCTCGAGCCTGTTCTCGGACGTGCATCCTCTCTCTCTCTTCTCGCTTCGAGTTGATTTTGCTTCCGCCAAAACCCTATTCAACTCTTCACAGTTCACCTCCAAAGCGTTTCGCCGAGTTCGTTGAAGGACAAGGGTTACAGGATCTTCTGCAGGGAAAAGCGTAAGCTCGCCGGTGGAAAGTGTAAGCTTCGTGATCCTTCACTTTTCTTCTAAGCTCTATCGTGAACTGGATTTTTCGATTTCCGATTTCGGATTTGTTTGGAATCGTTCGGTTGTAGAGAAACTGTATTAGAGGGATAGGTTTCGCTAAGTTTCTTATCTGTGGATCGTACTTGGAGATTTTAGTAGCTGAATTGGTACGCATTCACATTCTTTGTTCCGATGGATCTAGATCTGGTGAATGAAGCTTGGGCTTTGAGTTGTCAGTTCTAATTTCTAAGAAAAGAATAAAATTTACTAAAGCTTTGATTTGGTACTGGAAAAAGGTTGGATTGTTTTTTCATTTTTAATGATCCCTCGAAATTTCACCAATAGGTACTAGCCCGAACCAACAAATTTCAGCTTCAATCTCTGTGTTCGACCAAATCCATATCTCAATTTCGAGACTTGAGACGATGTAGCAGCAAGAAGACCAACATTTGGGTTTTGAAGAACCACCAAGTAGCAGTAGGGCGAGTCTATTGATTCGTCACCTTCCAGAAGGCATTCCTGAAGAGACCCTGTTCCAGTTACTGTCCCACTATGGTGCTTCTTCTGTTCGCTCGTGCTCTCCTACCAGCAGGTCCATACTACTCCCTTATCTTCTTTTTCAATTGTTTTTGTTTCTCTCTTTTACCGTTTTTGTTGTTGTTGTAATGTTTGAATATAACTACAGGATGAGAAATTGTGCCTTCGTGGATTTCCAAAATGAAGGCTTGGCTTACCAAGCACAGTGTCAGTTGAATGGGTATGACAAACTATTTCGTGATTGATACAAAGTAAATGTGTTATGTATTGATAATGTAATGTAATGTTGCTAATTGGGTTGGTGGAATTTTGTTTGGGTAGGCTAAGGTTTCTTGGGAAGGTGTTAAAAGTGGAGAGGTCTACTAGCAATAGTGGTAAGCCATTGCAGGATGGCAAGAAGGATTCGGTTTCTGTGCCTCCCACTTCCACATCATCTTCGGGGTACAATCCTTACATCAAAAGGGAGACTCAAGAAATTGAAGTTTTAAAATTAGAGCCTTTTGCCCTGAGGCTTGGTGTAGATCACTCCTTTCCTCCTCACGTTGAGTATGTATGTATATAGCTTATGATGGTGTCCTATATATGAATCATGTTTTCCTGTTGTGATTGTCTGCTATTTTTAAGTATGTTCTGATTTCATATTACATACAGTTCTGATGATCGTATTTGGTTATGGCTGCCTGGCAGGGTCTTGCTATTTCAACCTATTTGTAACTAAGTTTATGTTCTTGAGTAGTTTAGTGAAAAACGTAAACTTGAATCAGCATATGGTTGTAAAGTGTTGGATTGAGATTGGCCTGAGGAATCGTTGCATAAGATTAAATGAGTTTTGGGCATTGTCTGTGGTGGGAAAGAAAAGGTGATGGTTTTACACACTACTACAATAAGTTAATCAGACGACGGGTATTTGTAGTTGTGTGATGACCAGCCTCACTGTGGTCTAAACGAGTGTTGTGTGATTGAAAAATCAGACAACGGTGATTTCACCGTTGTGTGACAATACTTTGCTCAACAGAATATCTGTTTTCGTTTTGTGAATTATGCACAGGCATGTGCCTAGCATGGCATGCACGGGGATGTGTCGGTACATTCAGACAACAGAAGAAGGAATTCACCGTTGTGTGAGATTCATAACACACAACAGATATAACTCATTCTTTGTTGTCTGAGGTTCATAACACACAACAGATATTACTCATTCTTTGTTGTCGGAGATATGTAACACACAACAGATATTACTCATCCTTTGTTGTCTGAAATTAATAACACACAACTGAAGTGAAATTATCTCCCTTGTCTGTTGATTACTCAGACAACAGATATGATTTCATTTCTGTTGTGTGTTATGAATCTCACACAGCAGAACTTTGTTTTCTTTTGTTGTTGGTTGTTAGTTCACACAACTACTCTATTTGGTTAGCTGTGGTGTGAATATTGTAATCAAATTAGGTAGTAATTACCACAAAAACAATACTCTAATTCATATCATTCCATTACCATTTTTCAAACATCCATACATTCAAGTAACTAGATAATGTACCAAACAAGAAATCATTCTTAGCTGCGTACACTTGAATCAAAAGCTGATATAAAATTATTCCTAGATATCATTCCAACTGCTGTTCCACTGACAACTACTTGGCGACCTGATCTGCAACTGCTTTGATGAGCCCCTCAATATCAGCATCTTCATTTTTTGCATCATTTTCTGCTATAAGATGCCAAAATGACATGGAATAAGCCATTTTGATACATCAAACAAACTTCAATTGATTCACCATATACAATTTTATAAGCATTGCAATAAATTTCAATTGATTCACTATATTCTTGTTACAAAATTGAAATCACGAATCAAGACATGAACAAAAGTGAGGAAACCAGGAAGCAATTTTGGGTACCTAGCTTCCATCCATGCCAATGATCATGATGGTATTCTTCCGCTTGCCAAAGGCAACAATATGCTGCAGACCTTCCTGCAAGTGAAATTTGGCCACTGACCATTCTGAGCTGAAATACTTTGGCAGCACACTTGCAAAAGATGAAACCCAGAAAATGGCAGATCAATAAAACATGTAATGAGGTCTTGAGAGTTGGTATAAGAGGCAGACTAGATAACTATCAGATTAACCAAAAACTTAGAATTGCAATCAGTCAATTTGTCAACTATACCCTAACCAATTAGAAAAGTGGGAAATATTAACGTAAA
This sequence comes from Rosa rugosa, assembly GCF_958449725.1. Taxonomy (NCBI): domain Eukaryota; kingdom Viridiplantae; phylum Streptophyta; class Magnoliopsida; order Rosales; family Rosaceae; genus Rosa; species Rosa rugosa. The sequence goes on from NC_084821.1 coordinate 10,555,014, forward strand.
GCAATGTAAAGGGAAAGTGCCATCATGAGATTGTTTATTGATATACAAGAACAATAAAGATTATGTAAATTTGGCAACATAATCTGCTGCTAAACATTTAAAGATTAATGACGCATGTAAAAACGTGACATTAACTGCAGCTTATTAACAAAATGCCAAAAATCCACTAGCTATAAGCTCCAAGGAGTAATTTTACATAAGAGTATTTATAAGAGTTCCTATCACATACATAGGCCAATAGACTCCAACAAGTTTCATTCATTCTGTCACTAAGGAAATGACAATCATATGCATATACTAATGAGCCTTTAATATTTTAAACAGACCATTAGTGACTCCATCAACCATAAGCTAGCTGTAAAACTATAACACCTAGTGAGGGGAGATCAATAATATATCTTTATCCAGAACTTAACATAGATTATTTACCAAACATCAGTTTAATTTACATGTCGAAGACAACATCACTTGTAAATGTTGTCTAGTTTGATATCCCTGCAACAAGCCAAGATTCAAATAGTTATTTCAATAATTTGAGATTCAAACTCTAGAGTCCAAGGAATTAAAAAAAAAAAAAAAAACATGTGAAATACACTGATAAATAGAAATCAAATACAAAATTTTAAGGGCCACAAAAGAAAGGAGAAGAGGGGAGGGGGGTTAGTTGACAGCTTTATGAAAGGTCAAACTAACTCTCCTATAAGAGCTGTTGCTGCTCCTCAAAGTGAATGCATCACTATGTATCTAGTTGCTTAAAATTAAATATATTTGGCTAGTAAATATATTGCTTAACAGTAAAAACATGTGAGCATGGAGACTTTGGCTAGTAATCTCAGGTTTAACTACTCATACCAATCCAGTAGGACAACAACACAAGCGCATCAATTAAACTCATAGTTTTACCCAACATTAGCAACTAGAACAATTTCACTACCCAACTAATAGACTAAACTACTAAACTTCAAGAGAATAAGAGCCTGATATTTAGCAGTCTTTCATATATATCACACATCCAATACCAGAAGGGAAGGCACACAACAACAAAAAAAACAATCTATAACCCTATTTCAAAAGCATGTCTAGGTCCATGTTTCATGACAAAAGAAGCACAACAGAATCATATACACATGAAGAGACAAAAATACATACCGAAGTAGATATTGTCTTGATCCCTTAAGTTGCATGGATAAGACATCTGTATATCACTATCTTGACCAACAGTTTTCATTTTATTCCTCTGCACCTTGGACTTCAAGGATGCTGAAATAACAAGATTGAAAAGTAATTAGCCATTTGAAATAATACTACTAAGACAATTCTCGACAGCATTCTGAGGAGCTACTAAGACAAACAGGTCATTAGTCTCATCTACATATTTGGCACCTGCACTTGCAAAAAAAGAAGCTAAGGCCATGGCATACAATCATTTATTAGAGAGCTGAATGATGAACTCAACAGGAACACAAGCACAAACACAACACTAAAAGAATGAAATCCTTGAAATCAAATAGGAACACAAAATGTCTATATACCACCTCACGAGATGCCACAATCCATTACCTAAAGAAATTTCTCTGAGTTGAAAAGGAACATCTCCAACAGAAAATTACCATTTGATATACCAGTTGCATAGCTTCTTGACCTAGGAGATATCTGCACATATAGCAACAGGTCAGGAATTGACACAAGCTGGACATGCACTTCCAACAAAACAGAGGAAGGAAAACAAACGAGCTCATGCATTAAGATATTATCTTACGTGTAGTTTCTATGCACATATATTGTAATGGACAAAGAAGAAGCTTGATGTAAACCCAATAGAAAAAACATACCACTTTAATCCTTGAGCTACAAATTCAAACTTATTTAAGATCCAAATAAGCCTATAGAAGCCCATATAAGTTTTAAATGGCAGCACAAGTAGGCCTTAAGACTTATTTCAGATTCAAAGAAGCTCAGACCAAGCAAAAAAAAAAAACTAAGGAGTTGCTTCTTCAGTCCAGACCATACTCGAGAGACAAGAACAACAAATAAAAGTACTTGAAATTTAAAAAGCATCTCAGAAGTTGATTACTAGGTTGTCCGGACTCACATTCTTTATCCCATATCTGCAAAGGTTTGCTCCTAATTATCCAGAAAAATGCACAGCTTAAGCATCAAAATTACAATAAGTATGATAAACGAAAACTAAAAACACAAGAGCGAAAGACGATGAGGCATACCCAAGGCTGCATAGAATGGAGAGAAACCCAGATTGGAATGTGTTCTTGAACATATTTAACTTGCTTCTAAGTCAAGCTGCAATCAAAGCTATTTACACAATGAGCCATTTGAATGATAGAAAAAGGGTAAATAAAACTACAGTGACAAGGTAATAGTTGGATCTAATATCCAGTCCATCTCATTAGAAACAAAAAAAGAAAAGAAAACAAACAAACAAAGCCACAAAAGGTGTCAAGAAACTGCCTTTGGGGTAAACTTCTGCCAAACTAGTCAACTATGGACAACGAAAAGCACTAGACTCCTTTTGCTAGATAGCACATTCTATGTAAATTCATGTAAAACTATAATATAGTTTAAAGATAGAACTCTCACACAAATTTTAATGGCCCATATCATTAATACTCTTATATAGTTATGTGGCAAAATCATACAGCTTTCATTTGTGTTTTCTGCAATGTAAAGTATCAAATTATCACTGCAACCTAAGGGCCTGAATGGAAATGAGGTAATATAGTTTGAAACAAACCCTAAAAGCTTAAAAACTAGATTGAATGCAATTCCTAAGTAAAGCTCCAACAATTCAAATTTATGCAATTGATTAAACAATTCCAATCTACCTCTCCTACAATGGCAGAACGATCAAACACGAGTTATTTGACACAAAAAACTACAATTGACCCTCATAAAAAGTAAAACAAAAAAGAAAAAGAGAGGTACCATCATCCGAATAACCATTGCAAGGAGAAGAGCCCTGTGATTTCGTTGAGTTTTCAACATGTCCTTGACCAATAGAACAAAAGCTCATTAAGTATTCAGATACAATCTCAATTCAAGTAACTGCAATGAGTTCTGATAATGCATATATGATCAGCTTTTTGGTTAATGAAACTACGACTGCTCTAGATATTCATATATAAACTAAACAGAGGACAAAAATGAAGAGACAACACCATCTATTGAATGCTTTCCAGGCATCAAGCTCTGCTTCTCTATAGCAACACTAAAATCAAATCAAAATTTTAAGTCTAGACTTTTTTCTTTTCCTGCAATTATTGGCAATTAAACACGACATTAAAGAAAAAGAGTGAGTGCCCAGAAGAGGAAGAGTGACGAAGCTTGATGAGGGAAGCGCAAGACTAAAGGTGAATTCTAGTTTAACTAAAACACATCTTCAGTATCATTTCCTCTCAATTCCATTAATCACAACACAAAATCCAAAATGAACACATCAATTAAAACTTGACCAAAAAAGCACCATACTTCGAAAAAGAAGGAAGAGATAAGCTAGTACATACCTTCTAGAGGTGGCCTTGCTGATCCAGATTCGGCATCAAAATGCTCTCGTAGGCCTCGTTCCCGCTGTCCTTCACCGATGACGCCTTGTCGTTCAGCCCAAACTGGTGGAGCCTGGACGACGACCGACACGGAATGAATTTGTTGCTGCACATCGAGGTCTTCGACGAAGAAGACCAGAGGCTCGAGATTCCCCAAATGAGTCGAGTTGCTGATGGCTAGACTCAACCCGTCTCAACGCCAGAAGAATCGAAAATTTAAACTCTCCGGGTTGTTGCTCATCTCACTGCTGCTCGATTACTTGGAACCCTAGAATGTTCAATTCGCAATCCGATTTTTTCAATTGAGGAAAAATTTGGTATGGATTTCGAAAAATTGAGAGGAAAATGGGGAAAATTGAGGGATTGAATTAGTGCTTTGGATTAGAAGTGAGGAGGGCACAGGAATTTCATTTTGTATAAGAAGCAGAAGAGAAAGTGGTGAAGAAGATGACTGAGAGGGTTGAGAGCTGGTCGAGAGAGGTTTTGTTTTCTTTCTTTCTATAGAATCGGAGAAACTGAAGAGTCTTCTGCATCTCTTTGGATTTAGAGGCGAGGAGGAGAGAGAAAGTGGATCTAGGGCACTCTATCTCCTCCATCGCTAAAGAGGATTTGGATTTCAGGAGATAAAGAACAGAAGCAAGGAAGTTGGGGTAGGCGGACCTAGGAGTGGAGGAGGCGGTGAGAGAACGCTTGGCTAGCGACGACATCTTCCTGGAGAGGAAGGTGGCGAAGGTGTGAGGGAAAGGATAGAGTGAGATATAAGGGAGTATTGAGAGAGAGGGCAAGAGAGAGAGAGTCGGGGAAGACAGAGAAGTTTATTGAAACGTGGTCGCGGACTCGCGGGTAAGTTAGTGAATTTTTTTTTTTTTTTTTTTAAGTCTGTCAGACAACGTATGGTTAAGAATCTGTTGTGTGAATGTATATAGGTAAAAATTTAGTCAAACAAGGGGAGGGAAAATTGCCGCCTATGCCTACATATGTTTGATTTGAGTGAAACTTTGCCGCGCTCTGCAACCAAGTTCCATGATCAGACAACAGATCTTTAACAATCTATTGTACAAATTTGTGTATCTTGCACAAGGTACACCTAGTAGGATTTTTTGAACTTCATACAACATTCAATCACACAACGAATAAGAAAAAACTGTTGTGTGTAGGGTTCAAATTCCATGTTGGTGAGCTTGTTCTGAGAGGGAATTATGAGCTCAGAATGGAGGGAAATCAGTTTCCCATTTACACAACAGAAACGTCTTAACTCAGTTGTGTGATATATTCCTAATTTTTTTTTTTTCAATTTGCTTACATTCACACAACAGAAACAGAATTGTACCGTTGTCTGACAGAGTTTGTGTTAACACACAACAGCGGATTTCTGTTCCGTTGTGTGATGAGTGTTGTGTGTTTCGATTTTTGTAGTAGTGACATGAAACCCAAGTCCTTATTTATATTTTTGAAAGAATTTTCGACTGGTTCAATAGTTTCAGAACAACTCAAAAGCTTTCGGTTGTTGAAGCTTTGTGCTTTATTTGAAATTCATGTAAAAGATTCTGGCTTGAACTCTTAAAACTTGTTGTTGACTGCTATAAATTACAGAGGTCATCAACAGTACCTGGTTTCAGTTTATTGTGTGCTTGCATCAACTATTTTAAGTTGAATAAAATTAAGTAATGATAATTACTAAAGTATGGTTCAAGTTGGCAGAATGTCTGGTCTTTGAATCTTCCTGTCTAATCTCTATTATGGATACCATGTATAACTGTTGGGCTGGTAGTTCAATCAATGTGAAACGTGTTTTCATAACCAATTAATGCCTGGACTAATCTATTCTCCTTACAGTTGTCCGGCGCTTCTCCAGAGCATATCAACGAGTTGATTCCTGATCATGTGAAATGCCAAATAGGTTTCACTTTCTTGCATGCGACTGGCACATAAATGTGAAAAGATCATATGCAGTTGCTATCTTCTAGTTGAACTGTGACACAAAGCTTTCCTATCTATTTTGGGAGCAAGGGCTGAGTTGTGTAGTTTCTTCTACCTATTTTTTGTTTAAGTTTCTTTTTCATGTTGAGTTGTGTAATTTCCTCTGGGGACTAGCAATTTTGTTTACGCACATATTGCAATTGTCCAACTCATCCAGTCCTGATCTTCTTAGCCCTTTTTTCTTTTCTGTGTCTTATTAGTAAAGTCCTTACATATATATACCATTTGTTTTATAGCCTAGTTGCCATTGGGATTCATGACTTGGACACAATACAAGCTCCTTTCTCATATGATGTGGACTTTTGTAATACTTGTTCTATTTGCTATTATATGTATTATGCATTTTCTTATAGTATTTTGGATCATGTGGTAAATTTATTTCAGTTGTTGGGACCCTATGCTAAATTTATTTCAGTTCTTCATATCTTCTATTGAAACTCTCGTCATTAGGAATGAAAAAGTGAAAATTTTCACCAATCTTGAAACCATTTGCTTACCATATCAGTTTAGTGTCTCGTGATGGTTTTATACGCATTTGCAGAAAACCAATTTTGAAGGTTTTCTATAGTAATGCATGTTCACCTAAGTAGTTGCTTCTCAAGAACTCGATACACATTGTTTGCACCGAAATATTTTGAATGCTAAGTTCTTTTTCAAGTATAGTGTCAATACTACTGGTTACTTATATCTTCCCATTTTCAGGCTTTGCCACCCTCAAGCATAAGTTTTGTGCCACTGAAACAGGTAATTTGAATTTGACCCTATCTGTTTAGTGATGAAAGTGTTTAATTTATGGTTCCACTTGGATGGGTCCTTTAACAAGGAATTTAGATTTCAAGATGTGAGTCACTCTTTGGTTTGTTTGAAGATATGAGTCTTTATGTTGCTAAATTTAAATAATCTGCAAACTACTCAAAGTAGTGTCGAGTTTTCAAGCAACTGAGGTGTATCTGTTAGATTTGGTTGCTTTTAATATTTGGTTCATCTACTTGTTTATATTGTAAACCAGTGAAGCATCTGCTGTTTCACTAGGGCATCTGCTGTAAACCAGTAGTTTATGTGAATATATTTTTGCAAAATCTCTTTCTCAATTTATAGATATCACTAATTTCATGTTATTTTGATATCTTTATTAGGTGAAGAACTTAAGAGCTGATGAACTCATAGAATTTTACAAAGTGAGTTCGTTATAGTTTTTCTTTTCTTTTTCCGTTTCCCTTTCTGAGGAAAGGTTCAGACCAATCAAAATTTAGCATTTATTAGACCATCAAATTGTTTACTAGTACCCTGTTTTAATGAGCTAGTAATTATGCAGCGTGAAGACATGTGGTAAATATAGTAACTTGATCCCTTTTTCTCTTTTGCATCTTTCAGTCATATTTGAAGTTGAAGAAGTTCTTGCATATAATAGAGAACTCCAAGGTTTTTCCTGTTATATATGATAACAACATGTACAATACTTTTGTTTTCTTGTACATCGATTACTATGGTCATTTCTAATTGACTTTCATACAAAGGAGTGCATGTATAATTGCATGTCCATGTAATAACTTGATGTGGTGAAGGTTTCTTATGCTTTCGTGTTTGATTATGTTTCAAGTCAATGAAGCATCCAACTATACCCAAAGACCCAAAGTTCCATATCCCCTAACATAAAAAGGTCAAGTGCTGCTTGCCATGGAATTGTGATGAGCTCCTACTCTTGTCAAAGTGAAGCTTGAAGAAGACAAGAAAGAAGCTTGTCTTATTTGTTTCTCACAGCTATGTTTATTCTCTCGTTATGAACAAAAATGAATACTAATTGCTAGGCTAGCCTTGTAGTAGGTGAATTGGAGTTTTATTTTGCCCATTTTGTAAACTGTTAAGGATGATGATTTCAGATAAAATAGCTCTTGTCAACTGTCGAAATTGCAATTTATAGCAGCAGCTACATATTTTGTGGACATCATCCTCTCTATAGAATCTGATGACTAGATATAAAGTTGAAATCAGTTTTAACCATAAAAACTGATGTCCAGTAATAGAGATACATCAATTCCAAAATGAAAATCGACGTTACTAAAATATACAGACATCAATTTTTTGTCAAAAACGATATATTACTGAGTACCAGACATCAATTACAAAATGAAAATCGATGTTACTAAAATATACAGACATCGATTTTTTGTCAAAAACGATATATTATTGAGTACCAGACATCGTTTTTTCCTTACACACTGATGTTAATCTAAGTAAATATATCGGTTCATACAATACTAGACTTTGTATATTGAATCTAAAATCGTGGTATATGTGGCAAATTACGCTTCAAAATCATGAACAATAAGAAATGTTTATGGGAACCGATGTCTGTAACAGTATTAGTCATCGTTTCTTAATCAATAACGATGTTAAAATGCAAAGTTGTGTTGTATGATCTATATTTCTTTAAGCATTAAATACAATAAAATGAGGGTTTAACAATAGTAAAACATGCAAGTTTGTTATCATTTAAACCTATTTACATCGTTTTATAATGAGCAACTGATGTCCAAACTAATACTAGACATCGGCTAAAAACCGATGTCTGGATTTTCTGGATCTTTCTCATCACCCACTAAGACATCGGTCGGGATTCTTTTTCTCATCGGTTTTTGGCCGATGTCTGAGGGCATTTTTCTAGTAGTGAAAGAGCACATAATGAACGGGACTCATAATTGACATGTATGCCCATCCTTTGTTGAGGACCCAACTTTGTACGTTGTGACGGCACAATTGGCACTTGAACTGCATACTCAAATGCGCGTAAGTGCGAAACATCAGGTTCGTACCCAGTCACCAGCTGTAACGCGGAGTAAGGTTGGTAGCAGTGGGCCTCAACGGGACCAATATAGGTGCATGCAAGATTGCATAGCCCCACGCAAAAACTAGAAGCTTGGTGCGCATTACCAAGATTCTATTTACGAAACCATCTTAGGTGTGAACGTAGGGAACTATATGTTCGGCATCAATCCCAAGGGATATGCAATAATCATCGAAAGACTTCGATGTAAACTCTCCGATATTATCAAGTCTTATAGACTTTATGGGATAATCCGAGTGGTGAACCCTCAATTTCATGATCTGGGTGAGAGTTTAGCAAAAGCAGCGTTTTCTTGTGGACAATAGTGTAACATGTGATCACTTTGTCGATACATCAACCAAAACCATTAATATTCAACTGGTCCACATGGTGGTTGGATATATATGTCCACAAATTTTCCTTGCATTCTGTGCAAAAAAATGGTGGTGTATGTACTAGTCTTTGCATATGATGGTCTAGTATTAACTATTCTTAACGAGTATGGCATAGTATGTCATTATATACAAGACCCTTATTCAGAAGGGGATGCACCTGCGATGAATTGAGGATACGGAGCATCATACTTTGACCTGGGTGTCCCAAACGGTCATGCCATAGCAAGTAGTTGCTTGAATTAGTTAGCTTCTAGCTAACAGATTCCAATTTCTCCAATGTATGCTTCTGGCCACACACTTTGGAGATTATGCAAAGATATTACACTCATTTTTCTCAGTGGTTTCAACGTGATAACCGTTGATTCGAATATCCTTAATACTCAATAACATTCTTCTGGAACGTAGAGATTATAAGGCCTCATTAATGGTAGGTTCAGTACCATCGGACAATATACAGTGGGTTTTGCCATAACCCTCTATCAGGTTGGATTGGCCTGATACGGTTGTCACAGAGGTATGAATAGACAATAAGTTTGAAATGTATCTCCGATCTGGGAGTATGGTGAGCGTAATAGCACTTTTAACCAGACAACAAACTTCCCCACAAAATATGTCTATTCATAAATTTAATTCAATGGATCACATGTATAAATGAGTTTATTGAATTAAATATATTCGAACATAACCACATTTCTATAATCCAAAATAATTGAAAACATAAATCACCAAAATCTGAAGATGTTTCATTCATTAAGATGAAATAGATATGGCACAAGGGGCCAATTATACCCATGTCTTCGAGTTCTAATCCTCGGTATGTTCAGAAACTACCTGAAAATCCATGATCTCTAGTGTAGAATCGATAAAAAATTACTCTTCAATAAAGTTGGTATTTCAAGTTCCGTGACCGGCGTAATACTCATCTACTGCTTCGGTTATCGCACAACATGTGCGGGACCAGCAGTCAATTCCTCCACATCGATAACAAAGATCATGTTGATTCTGGTGGCGACAGGCCTGACCAGTGTTCCTTTCAACTCGGGCTTGCTGAGTTATGGCATCATGGTTCCTACCACGTGGGCCTTGGCCACGTGGAGCCTGATTACGTGGCCTCTTGGGCTTTGGCCAAGTGGCAGACGATCATATGGGCTAATTTTGTTCTGTCAATCATGTCTTGCTTCAAGCAAGAAAATGGTCATATGATGGTGAAAGTGCTTTTCCAGAGCAACCCAAAGAGTCTGTGTATCCTCTTCATCGGATACTTAACTTGGAGTGTTTTCTCCATATGTTTCCTTTTTGAAAATTATGGCACTCATATTAAAAGTCTCAATGACGACATTGTTAGCATTGATTGTTGATCTCATCTTCTTTGCAGTCAGATGAATTTTCACATCTTGAGTCCACTTTAGATAGTTTCTTCTGGAAACCTCCAAGCAACAAAGTCAAACATGTTGAGATTTGACATTTCTTACAGGAAAGGAACAAATAATATTAGTGTTTTGGGTAATATCATCCATAAGCAAGTAATGAGAACTTCAGGTTCTATAACATGGTAT